>NW_015162043.1:117623-124661 GCF_001447785.1 Gekko japonicus
GACCATTCAAGGGGAAACCATGTTTCCCCTCGGATGGTCGTGGCCCCGCCCCCAGCGTGCCCAGCGTCATAACATCACTTCCTGGTGACGCGCACGCCGGGGTGGGGTTCCCCCCGGGGCCTGACTCCGCGGCGGCGGAAATCGGGCCTCCAAAGTGGAAGTTTACCCGCCACCCGCCCCCACTTGGCAGCCCTAATTGATTGTGCGACTGAACAACAACAAACCACAAGGAACATCCAAACCAGCTGCCCAACTGAGAATCCAAACCCATGTGAGCCCTCCAACCTTTTACACTATTAAGAAACTCTGCATGCAGCCTTCCTAAAGAGCTCCTTGGCAGCCCCTTTGGAATTGTGCTGAAGGTGAAGCCGCTATTTTCTCTTCCAGGGGGCTGTTCCACAGAAGGAGGGGCAGCTACTGAAAGAACGCGTGAACAGGCAGCAGCTGATTGCACAGCGCATGGTTGCCACATGGGCTCATACGAAAAGAGGCGGTCCCGATACAGCGAATATTTCCAGTCTCCTTGTTTAAAATCCTTTCAGAACCATACCGACAAAGATCTGATGAGTCACACAGCATGGGTAAACGGCATGCGCCTGACCTCATACCAATGAGATTTTTTTTTTTGATCCATGCTTTTTAAAACACACACACAAAAACCCCTCAAATAAATCAGAGATGGGGGGGGGGAACTGTGCAGACAATGGCAAAACCCCATCTGTGTTTCTCCTCCTAAACCTGGTATTTTCAGAAAAGCTGCTTGATACAAAAATACATAATCCTTGTCCTCAGTAACCCACAATGGCTGCAAATCAACGGGAAAGGATCCAGAGACTCCCCCTAACTCGCAGTACTGGCATATAGTACCTTAGTGGCCTGATTCCAGATGCTTTCTAATTTACTAGCACTGAAATGCAGAAGTGCTCTGTGGAATATAAGCCCAGAAATAGCCCTACTACCTGCAGAAGCCAAGCAGTGAAGGACCTGATAGTGGCCAGGTCAGAATGTTAAATAGGACAAACAGTGGCTTCTTTCACTAGAAAAGCAGAACATTACTACAAGAAAAATAAAGGGGGCAAACAAATAAACCACACCACTTACTGACGAGTTTATAATTCTCAAGAACCATGAAATTTGAAAAGCATAAACTAAGAGAATGTTACTTCTTTGTCTTACCAATTTCTGCTGAAGTATCTTAACTCGGGTATGTACGCTTTTGAGTTATGGGATAACACTAATGGTGCCGTCCTAAACTGAACTACATCCATCCAAGCACACTACAATTAATGGGTTTGAAGAGTATAACTCTAATTAGGATTGCACTGTAAAACAGCTAGACTCAGGAAGCAAGATTATAGTGAAGGTTTTTGCTCTTAAATTATACCTCATACATCTAAAGTATGTTCATCCTTGCTACAGGAGCTTAATATTTTGGAGACACCTCTGCATAGAGAATTCTTCGGAGGTGGTGGCACTGTATTATGAAGAGCTCTGTGTGACCTGAAAACGTGCATGTTTCTATATCTGCAGAAGTTGGTCCAGAAGACTTTTTAGCAGATTGGAAAGATTTAAAAGACTATTTGGAGAAGTATTGGGATGTTAGAGACAATTTATTTTGCTTTGATAACTATTGAATGTTAAAGTTTAGCAATATGGAATAAGAGATAGAGAAATTTAAATATGAATAGATTAGTTACCTATTGAACTTATAATGAAAAAGGGAAAGAAGAAGGAATTTAAGAATTTAGCAGGAGGTTGTAGCACTGTGGGAAGCCATGTAGGGGGGGGGAAGGGAGGAGGGTAGTATGAAAATGTATAACAAATGTTGATTTTGATTGATTATATCCTAAATAAAAATTGTTCTCAAAAAAAAACAACAGATAGCCTCATGCCTAAGAAGGAGCCATTGCTTAGTGATACTGCATGTCTCATATTCAGAAGGTTCCAGGTTCAATCCATGGCATCTCCAGTTACAAGGATCACATAGCAAGTGATGTGAAAGATCTTTACTGGCCCCGGTCACACGAGCCAGATAATGCAGGGGGGTAGGTGTGGCTGTTCGCCCCGGAGCAAAATAAAGCGTGGTAGCCCGATCACACAGTCCCCCGAGTCTCCGTGCTTAGGCTGTTAGCTGGCGATCACTCGGCGATGCTGCAGCGTGGCAAAGAAGCGGCGCGGTGCGATCACACAAGCGTTTCACGTTTGTGCGCATGCGCAGTTCCACAGAGCAGCACTGCTTTCAGTTTTGTGTTTGTGCACATGCACTTACGAAAAACATCCGGTTTGTGACAGGACGTGGACAGGTGCCGGATGCCACGGGATACTAGCGCTCCTGCGATCAGACGCCAACCTGTGCCGCACGTTTTCCGGATACTAGTGCACTTTCCGCAGTACTTTTTAACTCGGCATCTTCGGCGGGACGCCACGGGTTGGCCATGGGTGCCCTACGCTTCCCAGATGTTGCGGTGTGATCACGCCCCAAAAATCCGCCCGACATTCGTGCCTTTCACGTGCCAAATTCTCCATGTGACCGGGACCACTGAGACCCTGGAGGGCTTCTGCTAGTCAGAAGAGACTTTTGAAAGACCAAAGTCTTCATGTACCTCTTTTATGTTTCTTATTTTCTGGGATCAACCTGGCAACAACAGTTTATAACAAAGAACTGCCTGAACATTAACAAAAATGCCTTAGTCATCTCTTTGGGAGTGAACAGTTACAAGAATGGGCACAGTAATAAGACCAATGAAAAAAGGAAAAAGAACTGTGACAATTTAGCGCTTGGTAATATATTCATAAATCATAATATACAATAACAGAAAATGAGTAATATATATAGTGAATGTAGACGGTGGTCTCCGGAGTGGTGTGCCGTTTCAACAATGATCTTCTTCTGAACAAGGATGTGTACATAAACTGTCTTTCAACAATTCATTTCTCTTGGTGACGTATTGAAAATATACTGTTGATTCTCTTCATCATAAAGTTATGCTTACAGCTATGTTCTTCCAATGGGCTATACCTGCTGAATGGGCTATAATTGCTGAATGCAAGAGAAATGAATTGTTGAAAGACAGTTTATGTACATATCCTTGTTCAGAAGAAGATCATTGTCGAAACGACACACCATTCCGGAGACCACCGTCTACATTCACTATAAATATATTACTTATTTTCTGTTATTGTATATTATGATTTATGAATATAGTACCAAGTGCTAAGTTGTCACAGTTCCTTTTTCTTTTTTCATTGATCCAAGGTCACACCAGCAGCTGCATGTGGAGGAGTGGGGAATCAAACCTGGTTCTCCCAGATTAGAGTCCACGCTCTTAACCACTACGCCAAACTGGCTCTCAGCATTCTGTACCAATTAGAAGGAGAAGAAGAGATTGGATTTATACCCCACCGTTCACTATCCGAAGGAGTCTCAGAGCGGCTGACAATCTCCTTTCCGTTCCCCTCCCCACAATAGACACCCTGGGAGGTGGGTGGGGCTGAGACAGCTCTTTTGAGGACTGCTCTTGAGAGAACAGCTCTGAGAGAGCTTGTGACTGACCCAAGGTCACACCAGCAGCTGCATGTGGAGGAGGAGTGGAGAATCAAACCTGGTTCTCCCAGATTAAATTGTTGAAAGACAGTTTATGTACAAATCCTTGTTCAGAAGAAGATCATTGTCGAAACGGCACACCATTCCGGAGACCACCGTCTACATTCACGATATATATTACTTATTTGCTGTTATTGTATATTATGATTTATGAATATATTACCAAGCGCTAAATTGTCACAGTTCTTTTTCCTTTTTTCATTGATCTCTTTGGGAGTGAACAGGATCTTTTCAAGGAGAGGAGCACAGCTTGGAGTTTAATTATAAGCTCTGGGATTCTGGTGGGTGGCAAGTCATTTCATAATACAAGCCCTGATACTGTACCCGCTCTCTTCCAGTTTGGTGTAGTGGTTAAGTGCGTGGACTCTAATCTGGGAGAGCCGGGTTTGATTCCCCACTCCTCCACTTGCACCTGGCTGGATGGCCTTGGGCAAGCCGTAGTTCTGATAAGAGCTGTCCTTGAAAAAGAGCCGTTTCTGTCAGAGCTCTCTCAGCCCCACCGACCTCCCAGGGTGTCTGTTGTGGGGAGGGGAAGGGAAAGGAGGTTGTAAGCCGCTCTGAGACTCCCTTGGGTAGTGAAGGGCGGGGTATAAATCCACTCTCTTCTCTTTTCTTCTCTTCCTCTGTCCTAATAGGCAGCTCATATGAACACTGTATTGGAAATCTGAGATTCCCAACTTTTTAGATGCATAACAATCAGCTAGCAAAGAAATAGAACTTGTCAAGAAGTGAGGCTGCTGGCCCAAAACAGGCACAGCATCTGCCAAGTGCTTTCTGGGAAGCAGGGCAGCTTGGTGATGTAATCTCGTTACTTATGAAGGTGGACAAATATTTCAGAAGTCAAGCTACAGTCAATCCTAAAAGAAATCAACCCTGACTGTTCCCTGGAAGGCCAAATGATGAAACTGAAGCTCAAATACTTTGGCCACCCAATGAGAAGGGAGCCCTCTCTGGAGAAGACCCTGATGCTGGGAAGGACTGAAGGTCAAAGAAGACGGGGACGGCAAAGGATGAGATGGCTAGACAGTGTCATAGATCCAACGAACATGAAGTTGAGCCAACTTCAGAGGACGGCAGAAGACCGGAAGGCCTGGCGTGATCTGGTCCATGGGGTCGCGAAGAGTCGGACTCGACTGTGCGACTGAACAACAACAAAAAGTCAAGCTTGCTATCTCAACCAAGATGCTATAATACTTTTGTAGACCATTTATTGGCATTAAATTGAACCTTCTGCAAAATATATAGCTTGGAGGGGAACGGGAAGATGGACAAAAAATGAATAGAACAAAGGAAGCTACATTCCTAGGTCCCGCTGGGAAATTCTAGCTAAAAGCTCAAAAATATGAGAGGTCTAGGGATCGCTTTTTTAGGATGCATTCAGCCTTCACAATGCACTGTAGTTTGTATAAACCATGGTTTGTACAACAAACTTTTGATTTGCCTACCAGACATAAGCAACCAACCAAACAAATAAACAAACAATCCTGGTTTATGTAAAAAACTTGCTTTGGCCCCGGGCACACATGCCAGAAAATGCCTATACATGGCTATTTGTGCCGTCGCATTCTGATCCGCCACAATGCAATCAGACGCAACGACGACACACCAGGGCTTCCTCCTTCGGCGTACACTGCAAAGAGGACGTACGCAGCCCATGGCAAACCATTTGCCAGTAGGTTGTTCCAGGTACTTTGTAAATGCGCATCTTCGGCAGCACACCACGGGTTGGCCACGGGTGCGCTACGCCTCCCAGATGTTCCGGTGTGATCGCGCCCGGAAAATCCGCTGGACAACTGTGCCTTCCACACGGCAAATGCTCTGTGTGACCAGGGCCTTTGTCTGCTTTCTGCCTCCTCTCTGTGCGCCTTGTCCACCAGAGAGGACAACTTGCTTATACTGCTGTTTCTGTGGCCAGGTGGTTGCAAGGGCCAGTGCGGTTTAGGGATTTAGACACTATAACAAACCACAACTAGTACCGACTTGATTAATAAAGCAGCTATAAAAACTCTACTTTGAAATGGTGGTTTGATGTCAGCCGATCAACCTCCCTCAACTATGCCTCATCATGTTTCATGCACACCTTTGCTCAGGGGCCATTTCCTGCAGGAGCGCACAGGAGCGGAACTCCGGCAGTAAAGAGCCTACGGGGCGGGCACATGCAACAAGCCCCACCCCCTGCTCCCAGCAGCCCTCAGTCAGAGCAAGAAGCAGCCAGGTAAGTTGCAGAGGCCCCCCCCCCGGTCCCCCAGCCCAAAACAGTCCAGTGGCACCTTTAAGACCAAGTTTTATTCAGGTACAAGCTCTCCCTCCTCTGCGAGGACGGATCTGCATGTTCCCCCCCCCCAATAGCTAGCAATCCAAAACAGTCCAGTGGAGCCTGAGCAGTGGGTGTTGCCTTCTGACACACTTCCGGTGATGTCAGGGGTGTGTGGCATACGCAAAGAAGTCATGCTAATGAGTTATACTAATGAGCTCCTGCACCTCTTTTTCTACAAAATGACCCCTGCCTTTGCTCCTTCTCCATCAACCACCCTGTTCCCTGCCAAATGTTTTCAGAGCCAACCAAATCTTTCTTTACCCAATCAGAACTGACCATGAAAGATTCAGATTCATTTATGTAATTTTCTATACCACACACAGTTCTGGTCACACAAAATGTGAGAAGAAGGTTGCGCGAGTTTCTCATTGCATTTATCAAGCAAGCAGGAGGAAAGGAATAAGCCCCAGTAGAGCCGGCGCATAGCCGCAGCAAAGAGGATCGGCGTCAAAATACATCAACATACTGCTGGAGGACACAATCAGAGAGGTTAGAGAACAGCCACAAAAGTGTATAAATAAACTTGCAACGAAGCTAAATAAAGCCTCATTGTGTTCCCAGAAGCCAGGAATAATTTGCCTGTTACCGTGCAAGTGCAGGGATGATATTGAGGGTATTTTTAGTAAGAAGGCTGCCCGCGGTCTACACTGCTGTAATTCCGTGCCTGAAGACAGCTTGGCAAAGGTTTGGCAGTGGCACGTTCACACAAAGTGAGGCAGAAACGAGGCATGCTAGAGGGAACGTTTCATGCCATCACTATTCAAGGGCTCATGTGAACACGAAGTCCCTGGAGCTGCTATCCAGGAATTGCACAGGGATCCATAAAGGCCTGCAAAGGAATCCAGCTGTTCCAGAGTTACAGAAATCTAAGCTTTCAGATTTCTCCTCTCCCTTGAGGCGGGTACACAGGAAGGGCTAGTTCGAGCCAAGATGCACAAGTTACTGAGTGATACGCAGGGCTATTTTTGGGCAGGAACGCACAGGAACGGAGTTCCGGCTGGCTTCAGAGTTGGCCACGCCCGCTACAGCCAGAACCTCTGAGTGCCTGGCTACAGAGGGAAGGCCTGGACACACACACACCCCATGACTCCGAGGTAGGCGGGACCGGGGGGGGGGG
>NW_015162043.1:125287-142761 GCF_001447785.1 Gekko japonicus
AGGAGGAGGAGGAGGAGGAGGAGGAAGAGGAGGAAGAGGAGGAAGAAGAAGAAGAAGAAGAAGAAGAAGAAGAGGAGGAGGAGGAGGAGGAGGAGGAGGAGATTGGATTTATACCCTGCCCTTCACTACTCAGAGGAGTCTCAGAGCAGCTTACAAACTCCCATTCCTTCCCCTCCCCACAACAGACACCCTGTGAGGTAGGTGGGGCTGAGAGAGCTCTGGCAGAACTTCCTCTTTTTCAAGAACAGCTCTTATCAGAACTACGGCTTGCCCAAGGTCATCCAGCCAGGGGCAAGTGGAGGAGAAGAAGAAGAGATTGGATTTATCCCCCGCCCTTTACTACCCAAAGGTGTCTCAGAGCGGCTTACAAACTCCTTCCCCTTCCCCTCCCCACAACAGACACCCTGTGACCAGTGTTCCCTCTAAGCTGAGTTAGTGTGAGCTAGCTCACAGTTTTTTAGCCTCCAGCGCACACATTTTTGTCTCAGCTCAGGAAGGAGGGCTCCAGAGCAAACTAATTTAGGCAGTAGCCAAATCGCTCACTCACAAATTTAATGCCAGTAGCTCACAAAAGTAGAATTTTTGCTCACAAGATTCCACAGCTTAGAGGGAACATTGCCTGTGAGGTAGGTGGGGCTGAGAGAGGGGCCTGCCCTTCACTACTCAGAGGAGTCTCAGAGCGGCTTACAAACTCCCATTCCTTCCCCTCCCCACAACAGACACCCTGTGAGGTAGGTGGGGGTGAGAGAGCTCTGACAGAACCTGCTTTTTTTCAAGGACAGCTCTTATCAGAACTACGGCTTGCCCAAGGCCATCCAGCCAGGTGCAAGTGAAGGAGTGGGGAATCAAGGCCGGTTCTCCCAGATTAGAGTCCGCGCACTGAACCACGACACCGAGTAAGAAGCGTGGATAGCAGCAAATTCCCATACAGATAATAAAACAGTTAACAACAGATGTGAGAACTACACCATTTTAATCATATGAATATTTTCAAGGTTTACAATTGTTTGAAAACAAAATATGTGTCTTTGGTCTTTGACCACACATGGTAAAACTCAAGTCTACGAAGAAGTTAGCTAATTTCAAACATGCTGGGGTCACCAACTTTACTGGGGTCACCAACTTTATTCCTGGCAAGACTCTGATGTCTTTAACAGCTGCATCACAAGCACAAACGTGGCAAATGGAAAGCTTTTTCTAGCATGTAGATAACAGTGATGGCGAATGGATTTCCGCTTCTTCAGCAGCTGTTTAAAGACATGGGAGCCCTGCAAAGAAAAAAAAGCAGCGATCCTAGCACCAAGAATTAACCAGGGGATGTCACTGCCACTATAAAATCACACATTACTTTTGTGATAGGTAAAGGTAAAGGTTCCCTTGCTCGAAAGACAGTCAAATCCGACTCTAGGGTTGTGGTGCTCATCTCCGTTTCAAAGCCGAAGAGCCAGCGCTGTCCGAAGACGTTTCCGTGGTCATGTGGCCGGCATGACTAAATACCAAGGTGCACGGAACGCTGTTACCTTCCCACCGAAGTGGTACCTATTGATCTACTTGCAATTTCTTGCTTTCGAACTGCTAGGTAGGCAGAAACCTTTGTGTTGCTTGCAAGGAAATATGGGCACATAGAAAACTGCAAAGTACTACAAATATGGCTGCTGAATAGAACATTCCCATGCTGAATTTTTAAAATCTAGGTCTCCCTCCCCACTTCTCATTCTACTCAGAAATTGTATAAAGAGTCAAAGTACTAATTAGTTCTAAGCACCATAATAAAATCCATATCCCAGTTATCTTCTTATCAAAGGTCAGCTACAGTCTCCTCCACATTGCCATGTTCGCGTCACCACAACACTCCCATCGTAAAACCCACTCCTATTCCTCCAGACCCTTAATTACCATAATGCTTTAGGTAAAAAGTAAAGGTAAAGGTTCCCTTGCTCGAAAGCCAGTCGAATCCGACTCTAGGGTTGCGGTGCTCATCTCTGTTTCAAAGCCGAAGAGCCAGCACTGTCCGAAGACGTCTCCGTGGTCATGTGGCCGGCATGACTAAACACCAAGGCTCATGGAATGCTGCTTCCTTCCCACTGAAGTGGTACCTATTTATCTACCTGCAATTTCTTGCTTTCGAACTGACCCACCAGAATCCCAGAGCTTATAATTCAACTCCAAGCTGTGCTCCTCTCCTTGAAAAGATCCTGTTCACTCCCAAAGAGATCAATGAAAAAAGGAAAAAGAACTGTGACAATTTAGCGCTTGGTAATATATTTAGGTAGCTCATGACAATTTGGAAAAACTTACATGTACTTTCACTGAACTTCATGAAGAATAATGAGTGCATTGCTCTTTAGCTCAAATCTGCAGTCCCAAGATAGGATTCCTAACCTTTTTTTCCCCCAGGTAGGACAGCTGAATCTCTTAACAAGTAGAAATTCAACCGATAAAGCTCTCCCCATCTCTATGCTGAGAAAAGTTTCCACTGTAGAATCTGGGTGTCCTCTGCTTAACGCACAAGAGCTCTATACCAGAACAGTTGATCAAAATCTCACAACTCTTTCTTCCTCCTCCAATAAAGCTGTCTACTGCAACAGACAAATTCACCGGAGTGCTGCCCAACACTTACCCCTGTACATGCCAAAATAACCTTCGGAACGGATGGTCTTAATGAGGCAGTCGGACCTACAATCAAGAGACAGAAATAAGAATTGAAAATATGGATGGATGGAGGAGAAGGGACGAGAGCAGAGCAGTAAGAACGACTGAAACACCATCCCTTGGGGATTTAAGGACACTTCTGTCTCTGATGCCAGGACAACTCTTCAGGTTGAACAGAGTTTTTGAAGGAGATAGGGAAGAATGCTGCAGTGAAGGCAACATGCACCACCAATGGAGGGAATGGGGGTAACCTGTCTGGGGGCCCGTAGAATTGGACCCCCTGGTCCAATGTTTTTGAAACTTAATGGGTATCTTGGGGAGAGGCTCCAGCAGCGACCCTGCGAGTTTGGAGCCTCTCCCTCCAACCACCTCCCCTCCAGCCCCCTAGAATATACCCTATGTTTTTGCCATTGACTTCAATGGCCCATAGGATATAATGGGGCCGAAATTGACATTGGGCTGGCGGAAAGACTCCCCAATGGGCTGGCACTGCTGAAATTGACACATGAAATCGACACACGAAATTTCGGTCTTTCTGCAGGCCGAAATTGAGTCTGCCTGATTTGGCTGCCAGCCCAGGATGGAACCTGTGGGAGTGCTGACAGGTGGGGAAGTTGGGGAGGGTTGGTAGGAAGTTGGGGGGCCGGGCCTGAGTTGAGTACCTCCCAGTACTGGAAGATCCACAAACCAATATTATGATTACTTTTTGACCCCACCTTTCATCTTTTTCCATCCCTTCTCCTTTTACCTCCATCGCAACTGTGTGAGGCTGATTAGTGAGAGATAATGACTATCCCAAAGTCACATAATAAATTTCATACTTCAGTGGACATTCACCCCAGTCCAAGTCAGTGCCAAGTTAGGGCCAAACTAGATGCGATGGTGTCCTTGCAGCTGCCATTTTAAAGTGATTTAAAAATACTGTGGGGGTCCAATCCTGATTATGCCTGTAGCGCAGTGGCTAAGACACTCCCCCCCCCCCGCACATCTTCAAGTGCCGAAATGGCTGCACCCCTGACCCCTTTTGGCTATTTTTGGCACTTGAAAAGGTGTAGTCCACCACACTCCAGGGTCACGGCAACATTTTTAAACCACTTTAAAATGGCAGTGCGTTTCCTGTGGCAGACACAGGGACCCTGTCACAACTACACTGGCCCTCGGACATGAAGCAAGAGACCGAAGATTAGGGTTTCCTTGGGTTTCCCCCACAAATAAACTAAATAGCAGCCCTAAGCAGCTGCTTCGAAGGTAACAGAAGGTTCAGAGGGACTATGCCTGTTCCACAGTTCAATCAATCAACCCCATCCCACACTGCTTGCTTGTTTGTTTTATTGTTAGAACAGTCACAGACCAGATAAAAAATAGGATACAATACAATAGGACACAACAGAGGAGAAATATAGGGTACAATACGAATTTGCCATAATTGTACTATTAAAATGTACATCCAGTTTATAATTGAACTAGTCCAACAATAATATGTATTAATAAAATTGTATACATATGGTCATTAACGGGGTCATTTTGTAGAAAAAGAGGTGCAGGAGCTCATTAGCATAACTCATTAGCATAATTTATTTGCATATGCCACATCCCTGACATCACAGGATGTGTGTCAGAAGGGAACACCCACCACTCAGGCTCCACTGGACTGTTTTGGGTTGCTAGCTATGGGGGTGGTGCATAGATCTGCCCTCACAGAGGAGGGAGAGCTTGTACCTGAATAAACCTTGGTCTTAAAGGTGCCACTGGACTCCTTTGGATTGCTATCTGGGGAGGGCTCTGCAGTTTACCTGGCTGCTTGTTGCTCCTTGTGGCCCGGGGCTGCTGGGAGCAGGGGGCGGGGCTTGTTGCATGTGCCTGCCCCCTGGGCTCTTTACTGCCGGAGCTCAGCTCCTGTGCGCTCCTGCAGGAAATGACCCCTGGTCATTAATATATTGGCTCCTCAAGATCAGAAAGCAAAGCTCCTGTTTAAACTATTCTTCTGGGCACAGAACCTAGCTGTCGCTCTAGTGACTGCTGGTATTTCATCAAGCAGTCATTTCTTCAAGGCTATCTTATCCGACATAAGCCTGGACTGTTCCAGAATAGGGAGGGTTGTCTTGTCCCTGACTTCCTTATACAACACAACACAACAACCCTTTATTGGCATAACAGCAGCAGCAGCCTTAGGTACCGAGGCGGTAGGCACGCAAAACAGATAATTCACCACCCCTTCTTGGACTTCTTTATAAAAGGGACAATGAATAAAAATACATTCCAATGTTTCCACCTCACCGAGGGAACAGGCACATATCCTTTCAGCGTATGGAATCGTCTGATATCTCCCTTCTGCTACCTTAGATGGCAACACATCGCATCTAGCAAGGGTAAAAGCCCTCCTATGAGGGGGGATATTCTAAATTTTTTAGATATTAGGCCATATTTATAGTATATCTGTGTTTCTCAGAAATCATAAAATGTGGGTTTTTTATTAGATCTAGCTGGCGTTCAATGCCCTTTGTTTAATTAAAGATCTTGCAATATTTGGATCTGTGGGAAGAAAAAGGCAAGCATGAGGCAGGAAATAATCTTCAGCTCTTTCCTCAGTCCCCCGGGAGGGCGGAGGTTCCCCCGCTAAAAGGGTCCACAATCCACCGATCCGGAAGAGGCCGGCGGGGGGAACCCTGCCCCCAAGGTGCCCGGTTCGGGCCGACATGCCCGGTGCGATGATGTCACCCGGAGGTGACATTATCGCGCTGGGCACGTCGCCGGCTGACACTTTAGCAATCAGCCTGAAAACTCTATGGTACCATAGAGTTTCCAGGCTGATTACTAGAGCGTCAGCCAGCGACGTGCCCAACATGATAACGTCACTTCTGGGTGATGTCATCGCGGCGCCCGCGCGCGAATCTCCCAGAGAGGAACCGAGTCTCCCCCGCTATTACCTGTAAGTAACTTCGCAACCCTAGCTAAGAGTGACTTTCCGCACATGGCTGTTGAGAGGACAAGCAAGATGAAGCTGCAGAGCTTTATATGAAAAATTATATTATATGAAAAATTATATGAAAAATGGTAACCAATAATAAAACAGTCGCTTTAGTAAAGGATTTTTGGGTTTTTTAACAACAGGAGAACGCTTACATGCTGGTGTACATCCTCTGGCCATTCTGCTGGTTCTGTAGGCGAGTTTTTGCCAGGTCAATAGGAAATACACAGGTAACTCCAATGAGCCCGGCTATCCCTCCATTGATTAGCTTGGCAGGTAAACTGTGAGGAAAAGAAAACAAAGAAGCAGAGTGTCAACAGGATATCAAAGGGAAAAGACCACTCACAGCTAGACAACAGAGCAGTCGGCCTGAAAGAGCCCCGTGGCACCTTAAAGACAAACAGATGAATTACAGCATAAAGGCCCCTGCCACACGGGGGGAAATGTGCGGCCAAAGTGCGGCTTTTGGGAGCCGCACCAAAATAGACACGCCACAGCGGGATCACACGGATCCCCTGAGCCGTGGCGCCGTTGCTCCCCGGCACGATCAGATGCAGTTCGGCCAGGAGCCAGGGATGCGCCGGCAGAAGGACGCGCCGGCAATCCCACGGCCACGCTTGCCGCGCCGTTCAGGTAAGACCATCTCTGTCGGTGGTTCTTTTTTGCTGCGGGATTTCCGGGGTTAGGGACGGATCGGGGACGGGTGCGCGCCGCTTCCCAGATGTTGCGGTGAGATCGCACCCGTTTGCTGCGGCCCCGATCCATCCCTCTCCCGGGCCAAAACCCTCCGTGTGACCGGGACCAAACTTTCATTGATTAGAGCCAGTTCTAACAGATGCATGAAGAGACAAAGCCGGCTCTAGTCTGCAAACACTTTGGCCACAATAAATCCAGGAGTCTTCAAAGTGCATTGTTTGTTTTGTTTGTTTGTTTTTTTGAAAAAGAGGTGCCAGAACTCTCAAGAGGGAAATGAAGTTTTCAATCTGTATACTGAAAACTCATGGACTTTTAAACGTTTTCAAAAAAGAATTTTGTTGAAAAGGTTCCAGAACTCCGTTCTGACAGAAAAAAAGCCAGGTTGCTGCTGCACCAAACGTAGGCCTGACTTTCATGTGAATTTGGCAATGCAAAAGAGCTCCCCAATGCGACAATCTGAGCAAAGCCAGTGATGTGTGTTTCAGTTACGTACCAGAGATTCATGGCCCTCACAGATATTGTCCTGGCCTGCTTTTGCAAGGGTTGTAGAGCCAAATGAGACCCTGACCCTGAGCAACATCACACAAAAGAAGTTCTATGCAGGGGTCATTTCGTAGAAAAAGAGGTGCAGGAGCTAATTAACATAACTCATTAGCATGACTTATTTGCATATGTCAAACCCCATGACATCACTGGAAGTGTGTCAGAAGGCAGCACCCACCGCTCCACTGGACTGTTTTGGATTGCTAGCTACTGGGGGGGGGAAGGGACGTGCAGATCTGTCCTCGCAGAGGAGAGAGAGCGTGTACCTGAATAAAACTTGGTCTTAAAGGTGCCACTGGACTGTTTTGGACCAGGGGGCTGGGGGAGCTGTGCAACTTACCTGGCTGCTTCTTGCTCTGACTGAGGGCTCCTGGGAGCAGGGGGTGGGGCTTGTTGCATGTGCCCGCCCCCTGGGCTCTTTACTGCCGGAGCTCCGTTCCTGTGCACTCCTGCAGGAAATGACCCCTGGTTCTATGCTTCACATTTAAATTGGGCCTAACACAGCTGTCCAGCTGGAATTTGTTAGCCAAACCCAAAGGCCCTGGCTGAACCAAGAGCTTCTGTTATTCTCAGTATGCCAGGTCATTCCCCTTCACAATATTTTTCAAAAATTTGCAAGGGTAACCCTTCCAAGTCTCGCGTCCTGCAAATGAAAACTAAGGCCCAGTTCTCACAGTCATTTTCATAAACCTAAACAGCAGTATGCAGCCCAGTCCTTACATGAGTCTACTTAGAAATCAGTCCTGCAAGGGTTCAGCAATAATTATTCAAGCAAGCCATACGGAGAGGACTGGAGTGTTAAAATACGACAGAATCCCCTGGAACTTAAAGGATAATTATTCATGAAAAATCACATTCATAGAATACTAAGAAAACCCACAGACTCTACAGAAACAGCCTTGTGGAACATACTTGGCCATTGCTGATTTCATGCTACAAAGATGGCTTAGAAAGGCTTACTGAAGAGGGAGAGGAAGGGGGGGGGGATTGCTCTGGAACGGCGTCTTGGAAAAGGCAGCCAAAAGAGCCAATATGGTGCTCAGTGCGAAGCCTCCACCAGAACAGACAGCGAAGGGGGCGGGGCAGGAAGGGTAAGCAGAGGGAAGATTCTGCCAGTTGGCATACAGAAGGTTTTTAGAGGAAACAGGAGCTGGGCACTCGGGACTGCAAAGACGGTCTGAGAAGTGAAAGAGAAATGAGAGGCAGACATTGGAGTGCAAAGCTGGTACACCAAGTGTCTTGTCATTATAAAACAACAACTATCTAATATCTTTCCAGCTTTGCAGGTCTCAAACTATATTGTGGCTCCGGTCACACGGGCTGGAAAATGCGGAGCGTGGCTGTTTGCCCCGGAGCAAAATAACACGCGGCTGCGCGATCAGATGTCCGGTTGAGGTCCCGTGGTTAGGGGGGAGGTGCCGATCACACCACAGGCAAAGAAGCGGGGCGGCGCGGAAAACGGGGTTGTGTTGTTGTTTTTTAAACTGAAGTGTGCGCATGCTCCGTTGGGTGCTTGTGCGCATCCCATGGAGACTTGGGGGGGGGAACTTTTTGCGAGGGGACATGGATGCCATCAGAAACGCAATCAGACGTTTGCCCTTGCCCCGCGGTTTCCGGAAACTAGTACCTCAGAGGTACTAGTTTTTTACCCCGCATCTTCGGCGGGAAGCCTCGGGTGCACCGGAAAATCCGCCTATCTTCCGTCTCTGTAGCGTGGCTAATGCTCCGTGTGACCGCAGCCCAAGTATACCAGTATACCTTAAGGACCGCCTTTTCCCATAGGAACCTACCCGCTCACTCTGGTCAGCCTCAGAGGCCCTGTTTCGGTTGCCCCTGCCTTCTGAGGCTAGGTGGCAACCTGAAAAAGGGCTTTCTCCATTGTGGAACCAAAACTTTGCCACTCTCTCCCCAGGAAGATTCATCTGTCTCCCTCTGTTGGTGTCTTCTGCTAGCTTTGTCTGGCATCTCCCCCCCCCCCCGCAAATAACAGTAGTTTGCCCTCTTTATAGAGCTGTTTATGTGTTTTTAATTGAATTCTACCTTTAACTGTTTTTTAATGGTTTAAATGTTCTTATGTTGTAATTGTTTAAATGTTCTTTGGGGACACGGATTGAGTCGAAATAGGGTTGCCAAGTCCTACCGATGGTTTTCCCTCGGATGATAGCGTGTCCCCCCACAACGTGCCCAACGCGATTACGTCACCTCCAGGTGACGTGTTCACGCTGGGCACCGTCGTGCACTTTGGGGGTGGGGTCCCCCCCGCCGGCCCAATCCACGCTGGTGGAGAACGGGCCTCTCAGGTGGGGGTTTCCCTAAGTAGAAAGGAGGCATAAAAATGTTTTAAATAAAATAAACAATAAATAAATCAATCTTTGGCCAACTTGGAAATCCAGTGGATTAGGACCGCATTGGATTACAGCCTGTAATGGGAATCTCATTCTGCAGCTCAAATCACACAAAGTCAGACACAAAAATCATTAGTGCAAATAATGCCATGAGAGCAAGTGCGTGTGTGCTGTTTAGGGCTGCCAAGTGGGGCTGTTTAGGGCTGCCAACCCCCGCTTTGGAGGCCCAATTTCCGCCACCGCAGAATCGGGCCCCGGGGGGAACTCCGCCCCCCCAATGCTTTCCTCTATGGTTTTCCCTCCGACGATCGGGGCCACGCCCTCAACATGATTGACGTCATGCATCACTTCTGGTGACGTGCTGGTGGCGCGCGTGCGCGCGCACGACGAGGGATAGCTGCCGGAGTGCTGCGAGGCTCCCCCGCCGGTGAGTAAAATTCACTTGGCAACCCTAGTGCTGTTAGTATTATCAGCTAAGTCCAGCTGTCTAGCTATTCAAAACACAAATCCAGACACTTGCCCACATGTCAAATGAAAACAAAACATTTAAAACGCCTCTTCAGCTTGTCTCAATAGCTGGAGCTTTTCACTGTGACAATGACTATAGAAAGTCCCTTGTGAGGAAGGAGGTGGCTTTGGACTTAAGAGCTGAAGAATCAGAAGGCCATTTACCAAAGGACAACAGCAAATAGAAACCTCCTCACCTTCTCAGAAACTATGCTTTAGCTTTCGTGGTGTCCAGCTGTGTACCTACAAACGGTTCACAGGAAGCCACCAGTAAAGTCAAATAATCAGAGCCATGCACAGACAGTGCACCCAAGCGTGACGTACCGCCACTACATTGCACTGTGTGTGAAACAGACTGCTCAAGGACACTCAGTGGATTCTGTTCCAAACTCTTTGTGATGAGATCAACATTATATTTCGCAAGCCATCACAGTTCACTTCCTCTAACATCACAAAGTGCATTTCTTATATGTCAACTGTAAATGAACAGAATGCTAACTGAAGGCCAAATTGCATGCAACGTTGGGGATTTGTGATCAGGTCTCCCAGTGTGTAATATAGCAACAAATGGTAGTCACTGGGGGGAGGGGTATGTGATATAGTCAAGGCTACAGCACTGGGGAAGGAAGGGTTAAGTGCTTTCCCATGCTGCTACCTGAATTTTAAAAATGGCCTCTTTGAGCTGTTATAAGCCCTGGTGAGGAAACACAATTGATTTGTGGCAGGCTTTGTCAGAGGTTGTGAGCCAGCGTGTGTCAAGAGAGAAGCCATCTTCAAGGACAGCTCTTATCAGAACTACGGCTTGCCCAAGGTCATCCAGCCAGGTGCAAGTGGAGGAGAAGAAGAAGAAGAGATTGGATCTATCCCCCGCCCTTCACTACCCAAAGGAGTCTCAAGAGTGGCTTACAAACTCCTTCCCCTTCCCCTCCTCACAACAGACAACTTATGAGGTAGGCGGGGCTGAGAGAGCTCTTGACGGAAACTGCTCTTTTTTCAAGGACAGCTCTTATCAGAACTACGGCTTGCCCAAAGTCAAAGTCATCCAGCCAGGTGCAAGTGGAGGAGAAGAAGAAGAAGAAGAGATTGGATCTATACCCCGCCCTTCACTACCCAAAGGAGTCTCAGAGCGGCTTACAAACTTCTTTCCCTTCCCCTCCCCACAACAGACACCCTGTGAGGTAGGTGGGGCTGAGAGAGCTCTTGACGGAAACTGCTCTTTTTTCAAGGACAGCTCTTATCAGAACTACGGCTTGCCCAAGGTCCTCCAGCCAGGTGCAAGTGGAAGAGTGGGGAATCAAACCCGGTTCTCCCAGATTAGAGTCCGCGCACTTAACCACTACACCAAACTGGCTCTTGACATTAGGTGACATCCTTTGAAAACCAAGGGCCAAGAAGGAAGAAAGGAATAGAAGGGTCTTTGAGAAAGGATGGGGTGCGTGGGGGAACATGATGAATTGAGAAAACAAACAAGAACTGGAAGGGACAGTTGAGCGTGAGCGAAGAACAGCTGTTACCTGATCTGTTTATCAGCCATTTAATTCAGATTTGAGCTTGTGGAAACTAGATTTGCTCTTCCCAGTATTTTCCAATGTTTCGCTTTCGGTCACCTTTCCCAAACAACTTGGTTCCTAGGAGGAAATAACAGTGACAACAGCAAAACTGTTATTCTTAATCATTGCTATAAGCATTTCATACAGTTAAGCGCACGGCGTCGTGTCCTGCTCAAAGGAATCATGCAAAGTAGACCCCACTACAAACATCACCATTTTACAGGTGGAGGAGTCCAAGCTGAAATGTATTGACATGCCGTAGGATACCCACAATTGAGAAAAACGCCCTTCAGTAGCCAAGCACAGTATAGAGGTTACTGTCAGACTAGGACCTAGGAGTCCCAGGTTCAAAAAGCGCTTGCTGGGTGACCTTGGGCCAATCACTCTATCTCAGGTGCCCACTGGGGGAGAAAGTGGGGCTTAAATACCTAAAATATGTTAAAAGGTGCCCAGTGCAATATAATATCTATGAAGAAAAGTAATGTTACACCTTCTGTATAAATCAATGGTGCAACCTCATTTGGAGTACTGTGTACAGTTCTGCTCACCAGAAGAATGTGACAAGAATGTTGGACTGGATGGGCCATTGGCCTGATCCAACATTGGCTTCTCTTATGTTCTTACGTTCTTCTGACGAAGAAAAAAAACTTTCCTTTACTGTTCCTATCTCAACAGGGAGGGAAAGGCATTCTTGCATAGGCTCATTTTGTTAGGGCCTGACAGATTTTCAAACTAAGCTGTGCTATCTTCTCTTTTCCCTTCCTCTGAAGGCTCTTGTGCATGCATGTGAGAGGTCCAGCTGTGATCTGCCCATTCAGAAGGAAGATCCAAAGGGCTGCCTACCCAAAAGTTAACGCGTAAGAAAGAAAACACATTGCTGAACGCTTGTCATCAACTGGGCATGCCAGCTTACTGACTAGATGAAATCACCATATTGCCATCTGTGCTGCCATCATCTAAACACTGCACATGAATTACAAATAACTTTTTTTGGTGAGTATTCTGTCTGTGTGTATGTGTGTGTGCATGTGTGTGTGTGTGGTCGACTGCTCATGGTTGACTTCTGGCGACCCCTAGGAGGGCTTTGACATTTCAGAGAGGTGGCTTGCTATTTCCTGCCTCTGCGTCCCAGCCCTGGTATTCCTTGGAGGTCTCCCTTCCGAGTTCTTGCCAAGGTTGGCCCTGCTTAGCTTCCTAGATCTCATGAGCAGGCTTGCCTGGGCTATCCAGGTCAGGACACAAATCACTTTCTTCACTCTTACGTTAGCTATATGAACTACACTTTCCATTTGTGCTGATCACCCGGAATTCCATGGAACCAATTAGGGATGTGCATTCGGTTCGTCTGAATTGAATGCACCCCTGAAAATGGCCCATCCGGGCCCCTTTCGGGTTGCTGCAAAATTCGGCGGAAATTCGGTCCCATTATATCCTATGGGCCATTGAAGTCAATAGCAAAAACATAGGGTATATTCTGGGGGCTACTGGCCCCTCCCTTCCTATACTCATTCACAGCATACGCTCACACAGGTTGCCCCTATCCCCTCCATTGTTCATGGAGGGGATGGGACAACCTCTTTGGGGGCCCGTAGAATTGGACCCCCTTGTTCAATGTTCCTGAAACATGGCAGGTGTCTTGGGGAGAGGCTCCAGCAGCTACCCTGTGATTATGGAGCCTCACCCTCAAACCCCCTCTCCTCCAGCCCCTAGAATATACCCTATGTTTTTGCCATTGACTTCAATGGCCCATAGGATATAATGGAGCCGAAATTGACATTCGGCTGGCGGAAAGACTCCCCAATGGGCTTGTACTGCCGAAATTGACATGCAGGAGTCTTTCTGCCACCAAAATTGATTCTGCCCAATTCTGCCAAATCCAAATCGGGACGATTTTTTTTTTTTTGCACACCCCTAGAACCAATTATTCAGATATAGAAGTGATAGAACCACCCTTCATCCAGAGCGGAACTGAATCACACTCACTTTTAATTTTTAAGAGAAAATCTTTCCAGTTCTGCTGTTCTCTGCAGCAAATCAACAAGCTGAAAGGCTGTGAAATCACACCTGCCTACCCACCACATGGCACCAATGCATTTGCCAAGTGCGACAAGCAGCCACACGTAGACGAAAGAGCACAAAAATACTCGGCAAAGTTTAAAAGAGAAGCAGCACTTTCTACAAAGTATCTTCACGAACAGCACACTGAAAGAAAATGAATAAGACAAGGAGGAAGGAAAGGACATAATATCTAACAAGATGGCACTTGTTTTATTAAACCAAGTACATAACATATTGCATTTAAAAAGGGTATTTAGGGATGGAATATTAAAAAATAATGGTTTTACTATTTAGATGATATTTTGAACTTTGAGATCTCAGAGTTTCTCAGTTCTAGATGGTCAACAAGAGAACAGGTCCAGTACTGCTAACCCCCCCACACACACACACACAACAGGACCATATTGCCGAAATATTGGAACCTTTCCAAAAAAGAAGTCTGGTTCAAGCCAAAATGTATTACACATAAGAACGTAAGCGAAACCAATGTTGGATCAGGCCAATGGGTCCATCCAGTCCAACACTCTGTCACACAGTGGCCAAAAATACCAGGTGCCATCAGGAGGTCCAGCAGTGGGGCCAGGACACTAGAAGCCCTCCCACTGTTGCCCCCCCCCAGGCACCAAGAATACAGTGCATCACTTGCCCCAGACTGAGAGTTCCTATCTATACCTTGTGGCTAATAGCCACTGATGGACCTCTGCTCCATATGCTCATCTAATTCCCTCTTGAAGCTGTCCATGCTTGTAGCCGCCACCACTTCCTGTGGCAGTGAATTCCATGTGTTAATCACTCTTTGGGTGAAGAAGTACTTCCTTTTATCTGTTCTAACTCGACTGCTCAGCAATTTCATGGAGTGCCCACGAGTTCTTGTATTGTGAGAAAGGGAGAAAAGTACCTCTTTCTCAACCTGCTCTATCCCATGCATAATCTTATAAACCTCGATCATGTCACCCCTCAGCCGTCATTTCTCCAGGCTAAAAAGCCCCAAGTGTTTTAACCTGTCTTCATAGGGAAAGTGCTCCAACCCTTTTCTAGTTGCCCTTTTCTGCCTGTTTTCCAATGCTATAATATCCTTCTTGAGGTGTGGTGACCAGAACTGTACACAGTACACCAAATGAGGCTGCACCATTGATTCAGGGGCATGATGAATCTGGCTGATTTGTTTTCAATTCCTTTCCTAATAATCCCCAGCATAGCGTTGGTCTTTTTTACTGCAGTTGCACACCGTCTCGACATTTTCATTGAGTAATCTACTATGACTCCAAGATCTTCCTCTTAGTCAGTCTCTGCTAGTTCGGATCCCATCAATGTGTATTTATATTTAGGATTTTTGGCTCCAATGTGCATCACTTTTCACTTGGCCACATTGAACCCCATTTGCCATGTTGACGCCCACTTGCCCATCCTTGACAGATCCCTTTGGAGTGCCATCAGAAACCAACCCTGAGAGGCAGGCTAGTCCCACACAAACTAGAAGGGGACCGCTAGTCTGTTATCACTGTCAAGAAGAGGGTCATGTAAGATCCAATTGCCCTAAATTAGAGAAAGAAAAGACCCAAGCTGCCATAAAAAGGTTAAAATAGTTAACAGGGCAGATGAAGATGCAGATGTAACCTTTGAGTCAATAGAAGAGACCAGAACAGACAAGGCAGCTTGCATGCTACAAGTATGGAAATGCAAGAGGATTTAAATAGAGAATACATTGAAACTGTGACTGTTGTTGAGGAAGAAATTAAAGCTTATAAGGATACAGGAGCACAAGTTTCTTTAATCCAACCACGGTTAGTCCAGAATGGTAGGGGGAATACAGGGGAAATCGCACCTGAGAGATGAGGGTACTCACTCCTGTATGGATGCTCTGTTACCAGCACAAATGATTCTGCCTTCATGGCAGTGATAAACAGAAGGCAGAGGATACCGACTGCGTAGATGGCAGCCAGAGTGTCAGGTTCCACAGCAAGTAACTCTTCACACACGTTTCCTACAAGACTGGTACCATGTCCACAGGATTATTGTTAGGAATAACTAGAAGGCAGGAACATCCCAATACAGATAGCTG
Source organism: Gekko japonicus (assembly GCF_001447785.1). Taxonomy (NCBI): domain Eukaryota; kingdom Metazoa; phylum Chordata; class Lepidosauria; order Squamata; family Gekkonidae; genus Gekko; species Gekko japonicus. The sequence continues at coordinate 140,669 of NW_015162043.1, forward strand.
GCCAAGGCAACTAGCTAAACAAATGAACTTCGAGTGCGCGGGGGCGGGAAGACTCCCAGCGGGAGATTACAAAATGAGTGGGAGGGTCGCAGGGTTTCCTGAGAGTAGAAAAATTCACACCAAATGTGGATCCCAAGCCCTCCCTACCTCACAAGGCCAGACTGATAACGGCGTCTAGCTCCCACCGTCTCCCTGGCATGTTTCGGCAAGCTGCTGAGCTGCAACCAAGCGGGAACAGGGAAAGGTAGACTACACAGAATTGGCAGCTAGCTGACACAGAGTCTCCTGACACAGCTAGCTGACACAGAGTCAAGCACCTCTAGAATTCGTTACACTAGATGTAGTTGCATTCTGTAAGAAAATTCTGCGGTGCTCTTATCGAATCAGTTCCAGAAGAGAAAGTAACTGTTGCTCAAATATGCAGACGTAAGAGAAACCAAGATGCAAACCTATTGCTCAACAAATAAATAAATAAAAGAAACATTTCGTAGTACACCTTTGTCAGGCTACATCATGTCACATTTTTAGGAGGAAAAGAATCTCAGCTGTCATTTTGGGGGGGGGAATCAGCAAGTTTAGAGATCTATTGGCTGAGAAGACACTTGAAGTCTGAGGAGCCAAAAGAAATATGACCCTGCGAGGCATGCCCACCTCATTCCTATTTTACAGAAAAAGGATCAGTGAAGGACAGAGTGACATTTGCCTTATGGATCTGGAACAAAGCTGGGCCACTCTCCCTTATTGTCGTGACCCGCCCTGAGCCCATTTGCGGGAAGGGTGGGATATCCATTGAAATAATAAAGAAATAAAAATCAGCATCAACTGGTGCTCTTTCTTCTTTATCTATGACTGTGTACGGATGCCAGGACACAGGCCATCAATAGATCTGTGAAGAGTTGACTTTTTATGACTGCCGCATACTGTCTTTATGTTCACTGTAAATTCCCTCCCTCAAAATGTTATTCTCTTCCACTAGATGCATCTGCCTTTTTTTTTTTTGAACTGCTACAGGAACCATCTGCATGTAGCCATCTGCTTTAATTAGGCTGGTCCTCCTTTCCAGAGTCATCCTCAGCCAATTCAAATCCCACCTCTTCTGCAGGGGTCATTTCATAGAAAAACAGGTACAGGAGCTGATGCCTTGTATTTATATTTTATTGGGTGTGTATACTGCTTGTCAGTTTTTGGAAGCCGCCCTGAGCCTGCCTGGCGGGGAGGGCGGGGTAAAAGTGAAATAAATAAATAAATTAAATAAAATTAGCATAACACATTAGCATAACTCATTTGCATATACGACATTTCATAGGCTAGTCTTTTAGTTACACTAGCTCTGAGTCCTAATTTATTGATTTTTACAAAATTTATACCCTGCCTTTCTGCCCTCCTAACAGCCACCAAGGAAGCCAATATATTAAAATATATATAATAAAACCACATCTTTAAAACCATTTAAAAACCCTCACACCGTTAAAAGAATTGAAACTAAAGCTAAGATATATACATACATAAAAACAACAATGGAAACACTGAGCATGAAGGCTGGGACCACTGAGGAAATACTAAATGAAACAAAGTCTTCACCTGCTGGTGGAAGGGGGAAACAGAAGAGGACAGATGAGTCCCTGTGGGGATGGAGTTCCAGAGTTTTGGTGCCACAACGGAGAAGGCCCTCTCCAAGGTTGCCACCCACCTATTCTTAGAAGGTGGGGGCCCCCAACGTAGGGCCCCCAAAGATGACCACAGTGGTCAGGTACCCTGTTTGCCCGAAAATAAGACCTACCCCAAAAATAAGCCCTAGCAGGATTTCTATGCATTTGTGCTATAAGCCCTAGTGTGTCTTCTTGAGAAAAAATAAATATAAGACAGTGTATTATTTTCGGGGAAACACAGTTGGTTCATAAGGGAGTAAGCATTCTTCAGGTATGTTAATCCCTAAGCCACATAGGGCTTTAAAGCACCTTATGACTGTATAGAAATTTTGATTTCTGCTTTCTATAATCCTGCCTTCTCCTGTGATTACATTCTGATAACATGCTGTGCCTTGTTTCCTCTTGCTAGCCACATGGTAAGGCCAAATGGCCTAAATAGCCATG
>NW_015162043.1:143151-163022 GCF_001447785.1 Gekko japonicus
CTTAAAGCACATGGAGTGCAAAGATGGATTTTGCCTTCAAAATCCCATGGACTGTTTGGATGATCCTGAACTTGATAAATATGTATCTTTTACTATGTAGTTAAAACAAATCGCCTTAGGCTTGTTATTTTATAATCTCTGGTAGTCTGTGCTAAACTCTGTACTAAATAAAGATTCCTCTGATTGTTAAAATTGTCTTTGATGTTGTACCTGAATTCCAAGGCTAAATCTTGTGGCCTAAACACTCACCATATATGCTACTATTGGAGAGTAAAAAGTGTGCATCTCTGGGAATGAGTTGCTAATGTGTTAAGTTCCAGATACCAACTGAGAGTTTGAACCTCTAATCTCAGGTTGGGGGGAACTAATGTAGAGGTTCTGGTGGCATATTGTTCTGAACCAGAGAGGGTTTAGACTATCTTGTGGTTTGTTGTTTAATGTACTGTAAAAGTACAGGGTTCCCTCCCATTCCTGGACTGGCTTGGGTGGGAAATACCTGTACAATGACACAGGGGTTTTTGGATTTGATGACCTGTTAATTCATTGAGACCCTTTAAAAGAACACATCTGAAAACGACCTGGAAAATCACCTGTGCACAAATTGGTGTATATACTTTATCCTCTCCCTAGCTGAGCAGATTAGAAGACACTCTGGTCATTTAAGAATCATGTGGAACTCAAAAGCTTGTGTTTGTATCATGAGAAACTGAGCCAAGAACAGATCTCATTAGCTACTTTTTAATCTGATTCCTCCAGAAACAACACAGTCACAGCTTGAAGAATGTTCCTTGAGCAGTTGGTGAGCCAGATTGGTGTGAGGGGGGCGGGCAGATCCAGGCCCTCTATGAATTCGCTCCCGCAATAAACATGAGTACGAAATTCAGTACTGTAAGACTAAAAGTTATCTAGCAAATGCGGAGGGCTGTTTCCACACAGATGTTTCGTCCCACCTCTCCTTTCTTATAGCAGTGCTGTTTTCAGGAGTATCTACCTAATATTACCCTCTGTTTGTCCTGCTTTTCTGTTTTCCCCCAATTCACTCCAATCTTCCTCAAACCTGGTGTGGTACTATATTTTTTTTTAAAGGTCACATTCAAAGCAGGGTGTTATGTGGATGGGAAAGTGTGTGTTTTTGCAGGTCCCACCTATATCTACAGTATTTTCTTTCCCTCAGCCCAAATTGCTGCCCCTGCCTTCACTCGCCCACAAGGGCGGGCTTTTTCAGAGAACTGCTATATCACCATAGCGCCAAGTGTTATCCTATGCCTAATTCTGACAATGACCCTAGATGTGGATTGTTAAAAGCATATATTAGGGCCACGAATAGAGAAGGAAGACGTTTCTACAAACTGAGCGGGACACACCCGACTTTGCAGGGAAAAAATCTCAAACTTTTTTAAAAATAGGGTTATTGGGGGGGGGGGGGCAAAACAACACAGTAACAACAGACATTGTGGGGCCAGCCAATGATGAGCCAAGGTGCCTTCTGCCAGGCAGCCCCGGGGTAACACCAAGTTGAATACACAGACCCAGGGCTATTTTGGGGCAGGAACGCACAGGAACGGAGTTCTGGCTGGCTCCCAAGTTGGCCATGCCCAGCAGGAACTCATTAGCATAATAGGCCACACCCAACAGCAGGAACTCATTAGGATTGGCTACATTAGGGGTGTGTGGCCTAACATGCAAAGGAGTTCCTGCTACAAAAAAAAGCCCTGGGTTTTGACAACAAACAAGGTAAACAGAATAAGAAGCAAAAGGTGGGTGTGGCTGGATGACCACACTTCTGGTAACATGGGGGTGCGGCCTAATGTGCTAATGAGCTGTGCTGTCAGGGGTGTGGCCTAATATGCTAATGAGTTTCTGATGTTGGGTGTGGCCTATTATGCTAATGAGTTCCTGCTGGGCTTTTCTACAAAAAGAGCCCTGCGAGAGACCTCTGGGTGCGATGGGGGCATCAACTCATCCATCATCTTTGCCGCAGAGGCGGACCACACCAGGGGACTGAGTATAGGAGACTGTAGGGGAGGGGGAGCCGCTGCCCACCTCAGTTTCCCTGCTACTATGTGAGCCAGGAATGCAGAGGTGGACTGGTGGGCAGGTGAAGAGGATCCACTGCAGACGCAGGGGTGGGGTGTCTGAAAAGGACAGGATTCCCCCAGCTTGTGACAATCTATTGCCACAATGCACTAGTCCCCAGCTTTCATTTAAGAGAAAAGTCTGTTTTTCTATTAAAGGTAAAGGTAAAGGTTCCCTTGCTCGAAAGCCAGTCGAATCCGACTCTAGGGTTGCGGTGCTCATCTCCGTTTCAAAGCCGAAGAGCCAACGCTGTCCGAAGACATTTCCATGGTCATGTGGCTGGCATGACTAAACACCAAGGCGCACTGAAAGCTGTTACCTTCCCACTGAAGTGGTATCTACTTGCAATTTCTTGCTTTCAAACTGCTAGGTTGGCAGGAGCTGGAGCTAGAGACGGGAGCTCACTCCGTCATGTGGCACACTCTGGTCTCGAACTGCTGAACTACCGACCTTCCACAGCCTGCAGTTCAGCGTCTTAACCACTTGAGCCGCCACAGCTCCTGTTTTTCTATTATGTTATAAATGGAACGAAATTTCCCCTTGTACCTCTGCAACGAAAAGGACAACAGACTTAAAAAAAAAAAACCACCCTACTCATTAGTAGGTCATGGCAATAGATTCTTACGAGCATCTCCTCTTTCCTTCTAGCAAAGTTTGTATCCTCAGTTTCCCCTGCTTCCTCTCTCCTTCCCACTCTACCACCTTTTATCTGCCCATCTTATATATTTACTTCGTTTACCAAAGCCGCTTACATCATCTCTCCTCCATTTTAGCCTCACAGCAACTCTGTAAGGCAAGTTCAACTGAGAGTATGACTGGCTCAAGGTCACTGTGTGAGCTTCCATGGCAGAGTGGGGATTTGAACTTGGGTTCCTCATATGGCTCAAGTGGTTAAGAGACTGAACTGCAGAACGGAAGGTCGGTAGTTCGGCAGTTCGAGACCCGAGTGCCGCATGACGGAGTGAGCTCCCGTCTCTGGTCCCAGCTCCTGCCAAACTAACAGTTCGAAAGTAAGAAATCGCAAGTGGATAAAAGGGTACCACTTCGGTGGGAAAGGTAACAGCGTTCCGTGCGCCTCAGCGTTTAGTCATGCCGGCCACATGACCACGGAATCGTCTTTGGACAGCGCTGGCTCTTTGGCTTGGAGACGGAGATGAGCACCGCACCCATAGAGTCGGATTCGACTGGCTTTCGAGCAAGGGAAACCTTCTCATATCCTAGTGCGAAATTCCAATCACTACAACACAGGCTTTCATAGGGTGGCTGCTGTTGAACAGTAGCAAGCATCCAGTCCTGGGTATGTCATGGAAGCTGCATAGTAGCAAGTTGCCCCAATAAGTCCTCCCTCAAAGGCCAAAACAGCCCTGGGGAAGGGTCCTGGCCCCCTCCCCCTGCCTTTTAGTGACAGGCTGGAAGGTTGTCAATACTGTTGCTGTTGCCTAGCACAGGCCACTGAGGGTATTTGTTCCTTAAAGCAACAGGTGCTGCTTCTACTATTTTGGGCAGATCTAATCCCCCAATGTATTTTAGATTTCAGATTTTTCTGCAAACCTGGGGCATTGTTCAGGGCTGCAGAAAGAACTGACTTCTCTGTTCATGGCTCCAATCTTCATATTTAAGTATCCAGAGATTTGGCCTTGCTGAGAATTAAATATATACAGCGATCTAGCAATTCCCTATATACAAAAAAAAAAAAATCTCAGCAGAGGGGGAATAAATGGTGGCTCTGTAAGGGGCCAATGCAAGGAAAGCGAGGGGGAAATTGTTGTGTGGATGCTTCATTGCCATGTGAATGTCTCTGTATTAACAACAGTAATGAGGGCTACAAAGCAAATTATTTGTTGGGAAGCAGCCCAAGACAGAAAGTATGATCTGTCATGAAGGGCACACCTTAGGGTAAATATCTTTTGGGCCCGGTCACACAGAGAATTTGCTGCGTGAAAGGCACGAATGTCAGGCGGATTTTCGGGGCGCGATCATACCGCAACACCTGGGAAGCGTGGCGCACCCGTGGCCAACCCATGGCGTCCCGCCGAAGATGCGGTGTTTTAAAAGTACCAAGGAAAGGGCACTAGTATCCGGAAAACGCGTGGCACAGGCGGGCGTCTGATCGCAGGAGCGTTACTATCCCGTGGCATCTGGCGCCCATCCACGTCCCGTCGCAAACCAGATGTTTTTCGTAAGGGCATGCGCACAAACACAAAACTGAAAGCACTGCTGTTCTGTGGAACTGCGCGTGCGCACAAATGCGAAATGCTTGTGTGATCGCGCCGTGCCATTTCTTTGCCACGCTGCAGCATGGCATCGCCAGCTAACAGCCACGCTGCAGCATGTAATCGCCAGCTAACAGCCAAAGCGCAGAGACTCGGGGGATCTTGCCTAGACTATTATCAAATGTAAAGCGCGAATAATCTGTTCTATTATTCATATAATTATTTGTTGCCATTGTTGAGCTAGTAGTTTAAAAGCATGTTCAGAGACACTATACTGTATATATCTCACCCCAGGGAGGCATGCTTTGTTTAGCTAACCGTTGGATGAATTCTCCTGATGAAGAACAAGAACAACTGGATGTAAGGCTGTAGTGTGTTAGTTTATGGCCTCGACCACATGGGCAGGAAAATGCGGGGGGGAGGCGTGGCTGTTTGCCCCAGAGCAAACTAACACGCAACTGCGCAATCAGGCTTCGGGTTGAGGTCCCGTCGAGCTCCCGTGGTTAGGGGGGAGGTGCCGATCACACAGGCAGCAAAGAAGCGGAGCGGCAAACGGGGTCGTGTTTTGTTTCTAAAACTGAAATGTGTGCATGCTCCGTTGGGTGCTTGTGCGCATCCGTGGAGACATGGAGGAAAAAAAACCTTTTTGCAAGGGGACATGGGCGGGCGCTAGAACTACCACCGGAAACGCGATCAGACGCTCGCCCTTGCCCCGCGGTTTCCGGAAACTAGTACCTCCGAGGTACTAGTTTTTTACCCCGCATCTTCGGTGGGAAGCCTTGGGTGCGCCACGGGAGCTCTATGCTTCCCAGATGTGGTGGTGAGATCGCGCCCGGAAAATCTGCCTATCTTCCGTCTCTCTAGCGTGCCTAATACTCTGTGTGAACTATACATGGTTTAATTTATAGAAGGCCTGGTGATGAAAAAAATTAATCCATTCTGTTACAACCCACCGATCTATGTCAATGCATATGAAGAAACTCTCCTCCACTTCAGAAGGGAGAATTATCTCTGTGAAAAGAGATCAGCTAATGGCAACACCTTTCCCAATCCAAAATTCACATATTGCCTAATGAAGAAATATTAATGTTATCATGGTGAACAGAGTACTCAATCTTGCCTAGACTATTATCAAATGTAAAGCGTGAATAATCTGTTCTATTATTCATATAATTATTTGTCCACTTTATGCTTATTAGAAGAGCTATGATATCAGCAGTTCTACAGGCTGAGAAATAATTATAAAGCTCAAAGCAGGATGTATTTCTGAAACGAAAACATGGTTCAGTAACAATTCCAGAATGCTTCACTGAGATGAAACTTGGTTTTATTTCCATTTCTTTAAAAAAGAAAGAAAGAAAAAGGATTGGCTCAGCTGTCTGTAATATTCAGCAATGATGAGCCCACACTCAGTCTAACTGGATTTGGGGATTTTCTATCTCAAGTTAAAACCCAGGACAGCCAAACCTTCTCAGAGTTGGGCAGGGATCCCCAAATGTTTGAGTCCGTGGGCACCTTTGGAATTCTGACACAGGCTGGTGGGCACAAGTACAAAATGGCTGCTGCGGGAGGCGGAGCCAACCACAAAATGGCTGCCGCAAGAGGTGGAGCTACATACACATAGGAAGCCCGAGCGCAGGGAAGAAGGGGGTAATTTAAAAAATACATTAGGAAAGAGTAGTGAGAGAATAAAACCAACACTGTGGTGAATGCTTCAACTGAAACAGCCCTATTTCAATCCGCACAATCAATCTTAGTGGTCAATCAGAAGCTCTGCTAGACAACAGTTCCATGTGGTCCCACCCACTTTTTAAAAACACTTGGTGGGCATCAGGAAAGGTGCTGGTGGGCTGCATGGAGTTGGGTGTCCAACTTTCCTGTTTCTGGAATTAGGGAAGACTCAGACAGAATTAATACTTAGAAATTCAATGCCCACATCCGAAATTACCTGTACAGGGTTGCTTCCCAAACAAAAATCTGGTGTTGTTAAGACAGTGTCCTTAAAACTGCATAAGCAAGGAAGCATTCAGGAAGTGTGGCTTCATCCCTCATGGCAGTACAATGACAGAACAGGGTCCCACCTGCAGTACCTCTCCTTAATGCTCAACTGAGGCACAAGTTTGGGTAAACAGGCACCTTCTCTAGCTGCAGCTTACAGGGCAATCCTCTGGATAGGACTGAACTTTTAGCACCAAAGGTACTGGGAATGGCCTAACGAAGTTCTCTGCAACCACGGCTAGTTAAATTTCTCTAGAAAAACTAGGGTTGCCAAGTGGAAAAATCTTCTTACCGGGGGACTCCAGGTCTGTGGCTGGAGGGTGCGCGCATGCGCAAAGCGTGCGCGCACCGCACGCACGTCACCAGGAAGTGACGTTATGACGCCGGGCACGCTGGGGGCGGGGCCACGACCATCCGAGGGAAAACCATAGAGTTTTCCCTTGGATGACCCTGGCCCCGGCCCCAGCATGCCCGGCGTCATAACGTCACTTCCTGGTGACACGCACGCCAGGGTGCGGTTCCCCCCGGGGCCCGATCTGCCGGCGGCGGGGAATGGGCCTCTCCCCCAGGGGGACTTAGCAAGCCTAAGAAAAACTCAGTTGACAGATACTGACCATGTTGAATTTCCTACTCATTGCTATGCATCTAGTCCTACAAATCTTTAAACACACTTCTCCAGTTACCTAATCTGGAGATGAATTCTGGTGCAGTCATGACATCTTGTGACAATATAACATTACAATAGTTAAAATCTCAGTGTAAACAAAATACATGGTCCAAACTCATCCCTCCATTTTTTTACAATTCCTTTAAGTATCATAATAAACGTTTTTGGACTTGGCCAAGAAAAAAATATGAATCATTTGATGAACACAGATCAAAACAGAGATGTAGCTTTCCATAGAAGATCCGTATTCATTTTCTGAATAGGACAGATCATGGCTGTCTAGTTTCTAGAACAGAAATGCAGCCTTGCTGTATCATTCCAATGGTCCATCTAGTTTAGTATTTGCATCGTTCCATACAGTACCTATCCAAGTGCTCCTAGAAGGCGTAGAAGCTGGGAATGGAGGCCAAATCTCCGCTATTGTCCTCCAGTACTGGTATTCAGAAGATTGTTTGTTTAATTGTATTTTTAATTCTCTTTCTTGCCAGTAAGAAACTCATAGTAGGGTACAATGATGATTAACAATATACCTTGCCTTACAGAAATAAACAATGTTCAACTCTGAAATGTAGCTCACCAATCTATCCTGATAGCTATTCATTTATGAGAAAGCTCATTTTAACAATTTGGCCTTGCAAAGTCTTTGAAAGGTTATAAAATCAGGGGCCTTCCTGACAGGTTCAGGAAGTACACTCCACAAGTCCATTCTACAAGAGGCCACAGAAAATGCTCTGGAGTGGGATATAGTGATTTTCACCTGCCAGCAAGATTTCTGTGGCATGCATCCATGTAGCCAGAGCAGCAGCGTATAAGCAGGTGGCCTTATATACTAGGTACAGATAGGTAAAGGCACATTTTACTGCCAAATTTAGAGTCCAGGTGCCAATGAGCTGTGCTGTCAGGGGTGTGGCCCAATATGCTAATGAGTTCCTGCTGTTGGGTATGGCCTATTATGCTAATGAGTTCCTGCTGGGCTTTTTCTCCAAAAAGAGCCCTGATGATGGTTAACAATATACCTTGCCTTACAGAAATAAACAATGTTCAACTCTGAAATGTAGCTCACAAACCAATCTATCCTAATATCTATTCATTTATGAGAAAGCTCATTTTAACAATTTGGCCTTGCAAAGCCAGACAGATTCAGGAAGTACACTCCACAAGTCCATTCTACAAGAGGCCAGAGAAATTGCTCTGGAGTGGGATATAGTGATTTTCACCTGCCAGCAAGATTTCTGTGGCATGCATCCATGGAGATAAAGCAGCAGCGTATAAACAGGTGGCCTTATATACGAGGTACAGATAGGAAAAGGCACATTTTACTACCAAATTTAGAGTCCAGTGGCACCTTCAAGACCAACAAAGTTCCACTCAAGGCATGAGCCTCCGTGTGCACACACAGACACCCTCAAACACACTGGAATGGAAGGTAAGCTTCAAACTTATAGACAGGGGCTGAACAGCAAATTAATATGTAAGTATCAAAGAATGTACAAGTGATCAGCCATCTTCAGCCCCATCCCCCACTACAGATCTCTGCTGCAGCATTTTTCCAATATCTCCTATTGACATACTGGCACATCATATTCATCAGTAGCTATCGGAACAATGGTGTAAGGTCTTCCTTCTATGCCCTTGACTATGTCTTTACGAAATGTCATTCGGGTTAAATAATTTACAATCTTATTCACACATTTTCACGTGCACACCCACCTACCGCTTCCCAAACTCTCCGGTATTTTTTTCCAAGCTCTTCAGATTCAGAATCCACGCATTAGAGCACTTTCTCTGACAAGAATATCCCCATGTTCTGGGAGACTGATTAACCTTTGCTCTACCTTATTAACCAAAGGAGCATGCTTTATCAAAGAACCATAGTCCACTCTGTTCCAAAGTTCCTTCAGGAACATGATTGTACATGCTATGTGTGCAAAACAGCAACAATCTTCATATTTAAAAAAATGTCATCTCTAAAGGGTCCCCCTCTACAATCTGGCCTCTTACCATCGTGTTGGTACCCTGTATTTTTCTTATTCATTAAAACATTTACATTCCACCTTTAGACTGGTACATTCTGGCCGAAATAACAGGTGACCAACAAAACAAATCAAAAATCTCTTATGAAAAGTGAAACTTGCTATAACATTCCATCATTGCCAAGTAGACACAGTGAAACTCTGGACATAGTGGTTAAGTGTGCGGACTCTAATCTGGGAGAACTGGGTTTGATTCCCCACTCCTCCACTTGCACCTGGCTGGATGACCTTGGGCAAGCCGTAGCTCTGATAAGAGCTGTTCTTGAAAAAGAGCCGTTTCTGTCAAGAGCTCTCTCAGCCCCACCTACCTCACAGGGTGTCTGTTGTGGGGAGGGGAAGGGGAAGGAGTTTGTAAGCCGCTCTGAAACACTTTCGGGTAGTGAAGGGCCATGGGGTATGAATCCAATCTCTTCTTCTTCTTCTTGTATATTAATTGTTTATATTTATTGTTGTAATTATAAAAAATTATAATTGTGTATAATTACAACAGAAGGGGTTTGGCTTGTTGCATGTGCCCGCCCCCTGGGCGCTTTACTGCAGGAGCTCTGCTCCTGCAGGAAATGACCCTGGGTGTAGTGATGGTGCAGATAAGGAATTTACAGTTTGCATGGCAACCCTTCCCAAGAGCGCATTGATTCACTGAAACAACTTAGACTTATCGGAAGCCAGGTTTTGGGTTTTGGGCATCCATCTCCCCTGAATATATGTGGCCCTAGTTAGATGATTAAATATATGTGTAAACCGCTCCTAGCCTTCGGGAAGGAGCGGTATAGAAATGTGATGAAATAAATAAATAAATAAAACTATACTCTCAAATTCTAATTCTCCCACTGCTTTATCCGTGTATAAACATTACAAAGCCTCTTTCTAACCACTTAGCCATATAAATCAGTTTCTCATGCTGCTTAGCAACAACTACTTCCAGACTTCATACACTGCCATGTGTTGATGGGGGCTTTACTGGGATAACAAGAGAGAAATACTACCCATTAGATCCTAGAAGATACTGAAAGCAAACTGATACACAAAGATTTCTGGATCTCTCAACCTAAGAGAATGCATAGCCAAAGTGACAAAAAGGTCTAACAATAGGTCTGCACTGAGGCCTAACTGAATTTGTATTAGAACTGGTATACACTGATCTCATTAAATTTGAAGGACTGGATTATGAGACTGCCACTATTGTGCATACAGAGGCAGCACTGCCTCTGCTCGCTCACCTGCCTTCATCACTGTGCAGGGGTCATTTCGTAGAAAAAGAGGTGCAGGAGCTCATTAGCATAACTCATTAGCAGAACTTATTTGCATACGCCACACACACCCTGACATCACCGGAAGTGTGTCACGAGGCAACACTCACCGCTCAGGCTCCACTGGACTGTTTTGGATTGCTAGCTATTTGGAGGGGGGGGGACATGTAGATCTGTCCTCACAGAGGAGGGAGAGCTTGTACCTTGAATAAGACCTGGTCTTAAAGGGCCCACTGGACTGGTTTGGCCCGGGGGGGGGGGTGCTCTGCAACTTACCTGGCTGCTTCCTGCTCTGACTGAGGGCTGCTGGGAGCAGGGGGCGGGGCTTGTTGCATGTGCCCGCCCCCTGGGCTCTTTACTGCTGGATCTGTGCTCCTGCAGGAAATGACCCCTGTCACTGTGTAAGGTGACTACTGCTGCTCCTAGCAACCGTCGCTATCACCGTGGCTATTAGAAGCCACAGGGATTCTAGAAGTAGTACAGTAGGAGGTTGTTGGTAACCAGGGCTTTTTTTGTAGAAAAAGCCCAGCAGGAACTCATTAGCATAATAGGCCACACCCAACAGCAGAAACTCATTAGCATATTAGGCCACACCCCTGACACCGCAGCTCACTAGCATCTTAAGCCACACTGCCATGTCTTCCCTTGGCTTGCTTAGGCGCCATGCAGCTGCGGGGAGCACGGGCAAGCCGGCCCTTGGACAGGCCGGGGGAGGCACGGGGGGGCATTTAAAATGAAAAAACTTCCAGGGCCCCCCCCGGCCTGCCCACCTCGGAGTTGCCGGGGGGTGTCACTATCCAGGCCTTCCCTCTGTAGCCACACATGCAGAGGTTTTGGCTGTAGTGTGCGTGGCCAACTCTGAAGCCAGCCGGAACTCCGTTCCTGTGCGTTCCTGCCCCAAAAATAGCCCTGCTGGTAACAATGTCGAGTTAGAAAAAGCCAAAAACAAAAATCATAAGTTTGTGGATCGGACCCCGCTCCCAGACTCACCTGCTCCAGAAGGGACTCTGGACCCATCCTGCCACCACTGAGGCAGGCAGCCCAACCAAGAGCTGAAGGGAAAGAAACAAGGGTGCAGCCGCACCCAGAAATGCACCAGCAATGGCCTCAGAGCCCAGCAGGCCCATTGCAGGCCTCAGAGGGGAGGAAGGGCTCAGGCTGCAGCAAGGAATATGCGAACCAAGGAGAGAGATCACGGGATGGAAACTGAAAGGGAGCAAAACGACCCACTGGTGGATCTGATGAATGTTACTATGGGAAATGTCTATGGTGTTTGCCGAATGGATTAAGATTACATACGGATTTATACAACGGCCAGAATGACATATGCTCAATGTTGGAAGCAAGAAAGAATACCCGAACTATGGGAATGGATAAGGAAGCTACTCTTTATGGCTGAAATGGACAAAATGACAAGAAAGTTGAACAATAAAGAAGATGAAGAATTTTTTTGCGGATTGGAAGGACTTTAAAGAATATATAGAGAAACATCGGGATGTCAAAAATAAACTTTTTTGCTTTAGTAATTATTAAGAATAGACTTTAGAAATGTTGGAAAGAAATTGTTATCGAATAGGTTACCTATGAGACTGAAAACATATAAGTAAGGTAGTAAAAGAAATTGTGAACTTTTAAATAATATCAAACTGAAGGGAAAGATTAAGAGAAGAAATGTGGTGGGGGTGGGAACACTGCGGGAAGCCTAGAGAAAGGGTGGGAGGGAAAAGGGAAAAGGGATGTATTAAGAAATGGTGAACTGGTTAATTTTGGACTTGTTTTATATCCTGTTAATAAAAACTTGTTTTTGTTTTTTTAAAAAAGATTACATAGGGATTTCAACGCGAACCACTCTGTACAAAACGAGACGCGATATGCACGGCCCGTGGTGGTGCTGATGGCGTTTGAATTGCTCCAAGCAAACTGTATACTGGAAAAGAACTTCCAAGTCTATGAAGAATTTTTTGGCGTAATACATCACAGTTGTTTTGCTCTCTTTCAACATGCACCAAGGAATAAACAGGAGACGGAGGCTGATGCCGGCTTGGGCCTCCTGGGAGCTGAGCAGCCTCAGGAGAGGGCAGGGCTGGAGAAGGGCGGGCCCGGCCAGGGACGCCATTGGCCCAGATTCCCTTCATTCATGATGCGTCTGAAGAACGGGCATCCAGCGTGAGAAAGGGTTCTGGAGAACCCCATAAAGTTGCACATCATTTATTAAAAGTGATCATTTGGATCTTGTTTTAATATAATAAAACAAGTAACAACAAGAGAGCTTTGGGTCCCTGTTCTACGGATAAGCCATCTTGTAATTTCTTCTCAAAGAGACACGCTGTCACGGCTCAGGTGGGGTGCCACCTGATGCTGCCACCACTTTGGTTCCAGGCTCCCTTGAGAAGACCCAGAGCACCCTCCCAAGACCTTCAGACCTCCCTTTTGGCCGAATAATAGGCGTGGGGACCAGGCAGAGTGAACAATGAAAATAGTTTATTCTATAAGAGGTCAAACAACAAGGTGCAGAATAACAGTAAGTGGGTGAAAAGAAAAGAAATCAAATGCCCTAATGCGTCTAAATATATACTGTCCCTAGCTCACTATTCCAAGTGGAACTAGACTTCTCACCCTTCCCTCAGGATGAGGGTTTCTTCCCTGCAGCAGCCTTCCTTCTGGCTCTGCCCTCTGGGAAGAAGAACAGCTTTTCCTGCTGCTCCAGATTTTTATTCCCAGCCCTCCTCTTTACCTATTGGTCAATTTTGGCTCCCAAACCTCTCAGGGGCTTCTGGGAGTTGTAGGCCCAGCCTCTACCTACTGCTAGCCAGGCTCCCTGGGCCTAGTAGGCCTCTGGTGGCACAGCCCAGATCATGACACACGCGTCTTCTTTTTCTTTTTCAGAATACATGATTTCTGCACCCTATCTACATTCATTGGATATCGCAGTATGGCAATCCTTTGCAAGTGGATTGTCCTATCTGAACAAGCCAATCCCAACTGCAAATGACTGCTATATTGGAGCGATGCCAGAGTACACAATGGATGTGTGGGATGCTGCCTAAAGGAGAAGGTACAGCTTACCTTAAAACATGGCCTGTTGGTGCGGGACAAGAAGGCAGACAAGCCACTCAGGTCAGACGGTACACACTGTCATCCCAAAGCAACTCCAGATAATCTTCTTTTTCTTTTTCAGAATACATGATTTCTGCACCTTATCTACATCCATTGGATATCGCAGTATGGAAATCCTTTGTAAGTGGATTGTCCTATCCGAACAAGCCAATCCGACTGCAAAAGACTGCTATATTGGAGCGATGCCAGAGTACACAATGGATGTGTGGGATGCTGCCTAAAGGAGAAGGTACAGCTTACCTTAAAACATGGCCTGTTGGTGCGGGACAAGAAGGCAGACAAGCCACTCAGGTCAGACGGTACACACTGTCATCCCAAAGCAACTCCAGCTATTCATTCTTGTGTAATGTTTACAAGAGGAGGCATGCGCAACCCACCAGGTTACAAAGTGCCAGCTGATCAAGAACGCAGGGCATGTAGTTTGCATTGCAAAATCTGGTCACAGTGTACGACAAAGTTGCAGTACTCGGGTGAAACAAGAACTAGCATTTTGTTGAATTAATTTTTTTTGGGGGGGGGGGGACCAGGAGAACCCAGGCACCACCTGCCCAGAACTGAAATCATTCTGTGTGTAGAGTGTGCCAAATCCACACTCTTAAGACTGTGCCAAAATAACCACCTCTTTTCCCCAATATAAATAGGGAGGGTGGGATGAAGCCAGGTGCCAAGAGGAACTGCGGTACCAGTCAGGGGTCATTTCCTGTGGGAGCGCACAGGAGCGGAGCTCTGGCAGTAAGGAGCTCAGGGGGCGGGCACGTGCAACTAGCCCCGCCCCCTGCTCCCAACAGCCCTCAGTCGGGCTATGAGGAGCAAGAAGCACCCAGGTAAGTTGCAGAGGCCCCCCGCCGCCTTCAGGTACAAGCTCACCCTCCCCTATGAGGGCAGATCTGTGCATTCCCCTCCCCCATAGCTAGCAATCCAAAACAGTCCAGTGGCGCCTGAGCGGTGGGTGTTGCCTTCTGACACACTTCCAGTGATGTCAGGGGCTGTGGCATATGCTAATGAGTTATGCTAATAAGTTATGCTAATGAGCTCTTGCACTTCTTTTTCTACTAAATGACCCCTGGTACTAGGGATACCTTGAACTGTGTTTCACCTCCTGTGGTCCATTCTACATGCAAAGGAGGAGGTGAAGGAACCAGGAGACTGTCGGCAGTGAACTGGACTCTGAACTGGACTCACCATCCAGACCGAGTGCAGGCAGCAAGTCCTGCAGTGGGAATCACCTTGCCAAAGCTCTGCAAGTGCTATAAGTGTGCAAGTAGAGCTTCCACAGCAACACTGGACATGCCCACAAAAAGTGGCTGGATCAGAAAAAAATACTACGAACAAACGTCAAGGAAGACCCCTGTAAACAATATCCTTGCTCCTACAGAAAAAGCAGGCATAACATGTGGTGGAACAGGCCTGCTCTGGCCTGCAGGCGCTGTTCCACCCTTCCCTCCAAGGTTTTCCCAACACCTGGAGAGGCTTTTCTTTCTCCCTTGGGTAACCACTGCCACCACCTGACCTTTTGTAAGGAATTGCCCACTGGGAGGGTCAGGACTCTCAGCTTCCCTTCCAAAATCTGAGGCCTTGTCTCTGTGTTGCCTGCTGCCCAGCTCCTGGACACCATGGGGCCACTTTACTGCCTTGGGTGCCCTTGAAGCAATACTCACTTACCAGCTGCCTACCTTCCCCTTGGCACTTTGTTTAAAATAGTGTGTCCAAGACAGTGGAGGTCTATGTGGTACAGAGAACCATCACCAGCATCAAAAGTTATAAAGTATTTATTAAAAAGAAAATCTTTACAAGCATATTTTTAGCACAGCACCAGATTGAACAAGGGATTGAAAAGAAGTGGGTAAAATGCAATTCCTCTGTCCCTCTCTCTATACGTGCCCTATCAGATGTTAAAATATAGGACAGTATCCGTTTCCTTAGGACAGTGATGGTGAACCTTTTAGAGACCGAGTGCCCAAACTGTGACCCAAAACCCACTTATTTATCGCAAAGTGCCAACACGGCAATTTAACCTGAATACTGAGGTTTTACTTTAGAAAAAACAACTCATACATTAACTTAAGATGATCCAAACAAAGTAAGGAAAACAATCCCAAATGCTTTCATTTACTTAAAATTATTTGGCAGAGAATTCGACACTTTAATGATGGTCTGGGCCTGGCTGGGGCGATGGCACGCGTGCCCACAGAGAGGGCTCTGAGTGCCACCTCTGGCACGCATGCCATAGGTTCGCCACCACTGCCTTAGGAAGTTACAGATTTCTACAGAGTTACCATTACCTTGATGTTCACTTCAGCGCCTCAGGCTCCCCCACACCTCAAGAGTTTTGCCTGCTCTGATGGACTCCACACCAAAGAGCAGTTCCCCTGAGTTTAATCACCTCTCTTTTCCCTCCCACTGACCAGGTCAGGGCAGGCCAGGTCAGTAAAACTTTTCCTGAAGTCTCTAGAATCTTCCTTCCTGAAGACCTCTCTAGTATTTAATTCCTCCAAATCTCTGTTCCCTGCTTGGGGAAGGGGAGCCTGACCATCCCATTGTCTAGACCTATTAGCATTTGTATGAAGGTGGGCCAAGGTAAGTATGGAAAGCAATTAAACTGACTTTCCTCCTTCCTGCCTGTTCTCTGCCCAGAGGATTTTTTAAAAAAAACAACTCAGAGTGAAGGTTTTGCTCATTTCAAACCTCCAACGGAAAAATGCATCTCTTCACACCATACAATTATGAACAATATTTTGATTCTACCAAGAGAAAGCTGCCATTCTACCTGAAATATCCCCATAGTTGCTGGACCTGTAACCTGAAACCCATATACACGTTTTCACAAAGGAAAACATTTTCTGGCTTGTACTGTAGGCTGGAGAAACCACACGTCTGAATGCTCCCCATGTATTAAAAAAGGATTCCCAGCACACAGAGAAGTAACATATCAGAAGGAGAGTTCTAGGTTAGCTTGTACCCTCAACTACTACAAAACTAATGACAGACTTTTTAGAAAATGGGAATGGAGCATTCAAAACTGCCCAGCAAAAACTATACCACATGAATGTGTAGAGTTTTAGCTATTGTCATTCTAACAAGAGGGAAAAGGTGGTCTAATAGGGAATTAAATGCTTAGGCATATGGATCATCAAGAAGTCAAGTACAGCATCTCACTTTTGTTGTTCAGTCGCACAGTCGAGTCTTTGCGACCCCATGGACCAGATCCCAGTGGTACCTTTAAGACCAAGTTTTATTCAGGTACAAGCTCTCCCTCCTCTGTGAGGGCAGATATGCGCCTCCCCCCCCCCCAGTAGCCAGCAATCCAAAACAGTCCAGTGGAGCCTGAGCGGTGGGTGTTGCCTTCTGACACACTTCCAGTGATGTCAGGGGGTGGGGCATATGCAAATAAGTCATGCTAATGAGTAACGCTAATGAGCTCCTGCACCTCTTTTTCTGCGAAATGACCCCTGCCCTCAACTACTACAAAACGAATGACAGATTTTTTAGAAAATGGGAATGGAGCATTCAAAACTGCCCAGCAAAAACTATACCACATGAATGTGTAGAGTTTTAGCTATTGTCATTCTAACAAGAGGGGAAAGGTGGTCTAATCGGGAATTAAATGCTTAGGCATATGGATCAGCAAGAAGTCAAGTATAGCATCTCATAGCCCCTGTTAATGAATGGAACCTCCTGTTTATCTCCCAACAAATGAAAGAAAGGCATGGTGAAAGTGACAGCAGGACATCCCTTTCTCGGAGGTAAAAGGTAAAGGTTCCCTTGCTCGAAAGCCAGTCAAATCCGACTCTAGGGTTGCACATAGCATCTCATAGCCCCTGTTAATTAATAGGACCTCCTATTTATCTCCCAACAAATGAAAGAAAGGCATGGTGAAAATGACAGCAGGACATCCCTTTCTCGGAGGTAAAAGGTAAAGGTAAAGGTTCCCTTGCTTGAAAGCCAGTCGAATCCGACTCTAGGGTTGCGGTGCTCATCTCTGTTTCAAAGCCAAAGAGCCAGCGCTGTCCGAAGACGTTTCCGTGGTCCTGTGGCCGGCATGACTAAACACCAAGGCGCACAGAACACTGTTACCTTCCCATTGAGTGGTACCTATTGATCTAATTTCAATTTCTTGCTTTCAAACTGCTAGGTTGGCAGGAGCTGGAACTAGAGACGGGAGCTCACTCCGTCATGTGGCACACTCGGGTCTCGAACTGCTGAACTACCGACCTTCCACAGCCTGCAGTTCAGCGTCTTAACCACTTGAGCCACCGCAGCTCCTTTCTCGGAGGTACTTTCCCCAAAAAAATTCCGACTTAAAACATTACCATTTTGCTACACTCCCTTGAGAACCAGTGTGGTATAGCGGTCAGAGTGTTGCACTAGGTCTGGGAGTTATGGGTTCAAATTCTACCATCCCATGAAGCTTGCTAGGTGACTTTGGGCCAATTACTCACTTTCCGTTGAACCTATACCTCACAGAGTTATTGTGCAAATACAACGGGCAAGGGAAAACCATGTACATCACCAGAGCTCCTTGGAGGGAGTAAGGATAAAAATGTGATAGTTGTGAAATGGCTTAATTTAAACAATTATATACAATTGAAAGGCAGCAATAAAACTTGTTGGTTTTGCTTTTACCATGGCCGGGGAGTGAATCTGGACAAAGGCACTTGAGAAAATAAGCAAAGCAACAGAAATTTATTTAATGAGTGTTACATCAACATGCAATGTTTTGATTCACACAGCACTATTCTGACAGAATGCAAAAGAGCCATTCTCAGCGAGAGAGGGAACATAAGACTCGCTGTTACAAACACAGCACTTCCACTGTTTCAGAGAGTTACAAGAATTGTCTACGCGTACTAACAGTTTCAAAAATGCAGACTGTACACGGAGAAGGATGAGATGGTTCACAAACTCTGTTATACATTGGCCTCGGTATTGGACAGAGTTAGGAGTTTTAATTCACAGAAAGATCTTAAAGCTATCATACTGAGGAATTTCAGACAGGCGATATATTCCGGAAGAGGAACGGAATAGCATAATATATATAGCATTATATCAATCCCATTGGAATGCATGGAGTGTTTTGTTATACTGCTATAGTGCTATAGCGCTCTAAAGCTAACATTAAAAAAAAAGCCGGAGATCGCTCGCACGAGCGAAAAATGGAGGGGGGAAAGCGGGAAAAAGCGGGGCAGTCTGAAATGGCAAACCGCTTCAGATCCAGCTCTTTACCGGAAGGGGAAAGCCATGTGTGAAATGGCAGCCCTATACCGGTTCACTTCAAAACGGATCATTACCGGCTTGAAACCGGGTGAAACTTGGTAATGTGAAATTCCCCACTGTGTTGCTGCAAGAACACAGCAGGTTTTTAAAAATAAACTAGGTACGGCTTTGTGACCTCAGCAGGGACCTTGACCGCTAAGATGCCACAGGACTGCATGAAAGGATTTTTAAATGTAGCCAACAAAAAGCCCCGCATAGAGAAACAAAAGGGGGGGAAAGGGTCATTGTGTCCCAGTTCATTATTTTGTGGGATTGTGGTGAAGCAATGAGCTGCCTTCTGTAGGCATGAAAGGCTCCATTCACTCTCCATTAGCAACAAAAGCTCAAAACTGGCCATTTCCTTTCAAAGAGACAGTTTCAGAAGCCCTGCCTAGGAGAAAAATCTTCAGTTCTGGCAGGCAGCCTTGGGGTGACTTCATCAGAAACAGCTTCTACCAGCCTCAGAGAATTCTTTCCTGGTGCTACATGCACACATCTGAGTCTTCCCTGGAGCAGCACAGCTTTAAACAAACCAGCACGCCACCTTCAGTGGTAGGTTTCTGTGTCCTCAGTTGGTTCTCTTCTTGCCTATCTAATCAGTCAATGTTTGCACAGCAGGAAGTTCTTCCTCTGCTTTTCCTCTCTCTGCTGGAGCATCCCAGGTATCTGTCCTTGGCCATCTTCTGTTTGTTCTCCACACACTATCCTCAGATGACCTCATCAAACCTCATGGCTTTCCGTATCAGCTATGCCCTAACCCAGGGGCCATTTCGTAGAAAAAGAGGTGCAGGAGCTCATTAGCATAACTTATTAGCATAACTTATTTGCATAGGCCACACCCCCTGACATCACCGGAAGTGTGTCAGATGGCAACACCTCAGGATCCACTGGACTGTTTTGGATTGCTAGCTATGGGGGAGGGGGGAACGTGCAGACCTGCCCTCACAGAGGAGGCAGAGCTTGTACCTGAATAAAACTTGGGTTTTAAAGGTGCCACTGGACTCTTTTGGATTGCTAGCTTTTCAACTGATTTTTTGGTTTCTATCGGGGTCATTTCGTGGAAAAAGAGGTGCAGGAGCTCATTAGCATAATGTATTTGCATATGCCACACCCCCTGACATCACCGGAAGTGTGTCAGAAGGCAACACCCACCGCTCAGGCTCCACTGGACTGTTTTGGATTCCTAGCTATTGGGGAGGGGGAACGTGCAGATCTGCCTTCACAGAGGAGGGAGAGCTTGTACCTGAAGGCTGGCTGGGGGGGG
>NW_015162043.1:164505-172066 GCF_001447785.1 Gekko japonicus
CCCACCCCTCCTCAAACCCACCCTCTCCAGGCTCCACACCTGAAATCTCCAGGAATTTCCATACCTAAAGTTGGCAACTTTATCTCTTCCCCTCTCAGCAGCCTCTTCCTAGGCAAAGTTCTGTCTTTCTGGTTAGTGGGGAGCAAAGCAGCTCACTTCATGGACCTCCTCCGCTTTGTGATCTGTACAGCCACCCTGCAAGGTAGGTTAGGCAGAAAGTCTGTGGCTGGTCTGAAATCACCCAGGCAGCTTCCATAGGGAGGCTCCTGTTGAATAGGAGCAAGCAGCCAGGGCTAGTGAACTAATGCCAGTCTGGAAATGCAAAGGAGGATGGAAAAGTCTCCATATCTCTATTTTGCCTTAAATTGGTTTTGATGCCAGCAAAGTGAGAAAATGCCAGAGGCTCTGGGTGGGTGCCCCATGGTAAATGCACCAAACGATTCCCAGAGATTTTCTAAAACACTACTCTGTCCACATTCATTTACTGTACTCACAGAGTCCCCTGCCAGAATGCAACATCTCTCCAGCACTTTGAATTAGCACCAGAGCTTTAAGAGCTCTCCAGCTGTCACCTGGAGATTAGCAACAATAGTTTTCCAGGAAGAAATGGCTTGTTTGAAGGGTGGGGTCTACGGCATTATGTCTGTCTGAGGCCCCTCTCTTCCTCCTCCTCAGACCCCACACTCAACAGGGTTCATCCCTAAAATATCCTGGAAGTTTCCAACCTGGAGTTGGCAACCCTATGTCCTTTCCAGGCAATCATAACCCTACCTTTATCTGCCTGTCTGTCTTCAGGTTTACATGTTCTCCCCCCTCCCTGCAGCCTCTGCCTACGGAAAGGGCAGTCTTTCCCTGCAATGGGAACCAAAGCAGCTGACATCATTCTCCTCTCCCGCATATGATTCACACAACAACCCTGTGAGGTATGTTACGTTGAAAATCTGTGAATGGTGGATAATCCCCCAGATAGCTTCTATAACATGAACCTGGGACCTGCACACCACCCGCTGAAGCACTATCAGGTACATATCAGTGGCAGTAACAGGGTGACTGCTGGCACCTTTTCCTATCATTTTTTGCCTTGTGGCATTCTGCTTGTGGTGTGATCTGTCTTTTTTGTGGTGTGGCATGGTTGTGTTATTGGGTTTGTTTCTTTTGAAGGGGAAGTGATGTGTTGTGGGTTTACCTCAGAATACACCAGGTCGCATATGCAAATGATAGTTCCAACTGTCTCGGGTGGGGGAGTTTCAGGTGCGGAATGGAGTGAGGTCCAATCAGCTTCCATATGCAAATAACCTTGAAACTCTGGCCCAATCAGAGAATAGTGGCCTAGGCTGCAGTGGGTGGGAGAGGACCCAGCATCCATTCAATGTCAACTGATTACTCTTGAGTGGCAGTTCATTTGCCAATAGGTGATGCAGTACTCTTCAAGGGCCAATGGGAGAGCCTGGTATCATGAATAAATTAGTAAGCCTTTTATATATATAAGATATAGCAGTAAAGCTCATTGTAAAAGCAATACAACGAGCTCTAGAAGTCCCGTCCCCCCCGCCTCCACCACCCTGACAGCTGTTTTCTTGGTGGGGTTTTTTCCGTTCTGGAAAGCGTTGCCTCAGCAAACTTGGCTTGGAGGCTAAAGATGGTGGGTTTTGTCCCCTGAGGGAATCAATCATTGTCTGGCAAGGAGAGCGAAGACAATAGCTGTGTTCACCGGGGCGAAGCAACTGTCTTCTGAGGAAAGTTTTGGCAGGCTCTACCTCTGTGGGCGGGACTCAGGCAATGCAGCCAGTGGATAGGGACAGCTTCTGAGTGACACATCATGGAGTCAACTGATTTAGAGGTGTGTGGAATGTTCAGAAAGTGCCACCCCACTACTCAATTTTATATAAGGAGAGCTAATGAGATTATTGGCAGGCAAGCACCTAGCAGCATCTCTGACTACATAGTCAGTTAATCTTAAAAAGGAGACTGCCATGGTTCTAAGACTAGATTTTTATGTACACAGAGTGCAATGAAGGGAGAGACCTTTAGAACCAACAAACCTCTTAGTTTTCTTCCCTGTTGAACTATTGCTATAATTGAAGGGAACAATACAAGATTTCAATGTTACACAATGAAGAAAGCACATAGTTTAAAGATCTTGAATGGTTTTCACTGCTACGATATCAGCTCCCTGCCACAGCAATATGCACAGAATTAGACATACACAATGGGGTAGATGCTACCCCTAACTAACCCCGCCACTGAGCAAAGTTTATTATGTATTTATGAAAATATCTATAGTCTACTTTCAATGCTCCCTCTAAGCTGTGGACTCTTGTGAGCAAAAATTCTTCTTTCTGAGCTACTGGCATTAAAGTTGTGAGCAAGCAATTTGGTTACTGCATAAATTAGTTTGCTCTGGAGCCATCTTTCCTGAGCTAAGATGAAAATGTGTGAGCTGGAAGCTAAGAAACTGTGAGCTAGCTCACAGTAGCGTAGCTTAGAGGCAACACCGCCCATCTTTCCTTTTGCCTCAAGTTTGAAGCCTTCCTCCAATGTAAATGGTTCATCCGCTGGAGGATGGTTGGATCCACCCCACAGTGCATGGAATAGTGTGCCAGTAGTCACGCTGTAGATGCGAAAAGGGATCTTTTCATGGCCTCTCAGCATTATTTATTTATTTATTTATTTATTTATTTATTTTTGGGATTTATATCCCGCCCTACCCATACGGCCCAGGGCGGCAAACAAGCGGCAAACACCGGACATAAAACACAGATCACATTAAAACCTCAATAAATACAGACTAAAAAGGTGCTCTACAGATCATTTTAAAAGTTCATTTTAAGTTCAAGACGGTCGATGTCCCTCACTGGACGGCCGATGATATAAAAAAGCAGGAGCGCCAGAGTAGTATTCCCCTTCTGGGCAACATCCACTCCCGCCCAAAGCCGGGCAGATGGTAAGTCGGGCCACGTTGGTGGTATAGTGGTGGCGGCGGCGGCTCCTACTCAAAAGCCTGGCGGAAGAGCTCCATCTTACAGGCCCTGCGGAACTGTACAAGGTCCCGCAGGGCCCGGATCTCCGCCGGGAGCTCGTTCCACCAGGTAGGAGCCGCCACCGAAAAAGCCCTGGCCTTGGTTTGGGCGAGCTTGATATCCCGGGGGCCTGGGACCTGAAGGAGGTCCAGGCTCCCCGATCGCAGCGCTCTTGGGGGAGCATACGGGAAGAAACCTAGAAATGCCATATTAAAATCTGTGACAAAGACCTCTCCTCTCCTCATAAAAGGCAGGTGAAAGATGATTATTCTCATAACTATACCTTATCATGGCTTTATCTGACAATACTGATTTTTGCTGTTTCTTTTAGGTTTGCCTTTGTTTTCTTCTAAAGGTGATCAGTATAAATACTTCTCAAAGCAGTAAAAAAAAAAGTGGACAGAGGGCATACTACACTGTTACACAGTCTCTCTACGGCTCTATAATTACACAGCTTGTTTGCACATGGATCCCCAGGGCCTTATACATCTACACACACAGTCACTCCTAGAAGTAGCTGGAACACCACTGGCATAATAATCCTCATATTCCTGTCAGTGATGATTTGTACAACTAGGAAGCAACAAGGATTCTCAAGCAGTGGTAATACCTAGGATACTAGAGAGAGAGCTTCCATGTCCAACAATGGTAGGAGAATGTGGAATGCATTTATATTAGTAAAGGTAAAGGTAAAGGTTTCCCTAGTTCGAAAGCCAGTCGAATCCGACTCTAGGGATGTGGTGCTCATCTCCGTTTCCAAGCCAAAGAACCAGCGCTGTCCAAAGACGTCTCCATGGTCCGGCATGACTAGACGCCAAGGTGCACGGAATGCTGTTACCTTCCCACCGAAGCGGTACCTCTTTATCTACTTGCAATTTCTTGCTTTCCAACTGCTAGGTTGGCAGGAGCTGGGACCAGAGACGGGAGCTCACTCCGTCATGCGGCACTCGGGTCTCGAACTGCTGAACTACCGACCTTCCTGTCTGCAGTTCAGTGTCTTAACCACTTGAGCCACCAGCGGCCCTATTTTATTACTTTATTACTACTATTACTACTAAAGTAATAAAGTAATAACATTTTATTACCCCTGGCAGAATTAACTCCTGAAGTGCATAACATTTCCAACCTACTTGCAAAGACGGCAAAATAACGCTTCTGTTACTATTTATATGAGCAAAAAGGGAAAGCAGGAGAGACCAACCTACTCTGGTATTCCATTAACCATGCTGAGACAGCTAAGCTTACTAAATTAGCAGATTTGATATACAGACCTTCCCCCCTTTCCAATCAAGGGTCCTATATAACATAAAAACTTATACATGCTGACACAAGCAAGATTTTTTTTTACTTTATGCCGAGCTTTTCTCCCTAATGGGGACCCCAAACCACTTCTGTTTTATCCTCACAACAACCCTGTGAGGCAGGTTAGACTGGCCCAAGGTCACCCAGCAAGCTTCCATGACAGAGCGGGGATTCCAACCTCAGTCTCCCAGATCCGAGTCTGACACAATAACCACTGCACCACACTGGGGTTATTTTTATAAAGTGAACATTTAGATTTATATTCTGTTACCAAGCAGATCTCAGTTATATACAAGGGGGAAAAAATCAGGCTGCATACTTGAGTGTTTTTGGTTCCCAGAATAAGAACTGATGCAACACGTATCCCCGCATACTTAACCCACAGGCCTATCAACAAGTACATCACAAAGAAATAACAAACAAGGTTAGGCACCCTATCACTGTAACTGCTTGTTAAAATCTCCTTTTGCAGTATCTCAGCCAGAAATGTATTAAATTTGATTCAGCTAAATCTATGATCCCCACCAACTGATGACTTGGGTCACTGCATTAACTACAGGTGGGACTTCATTAGAATACCACAGTATGTTGTTGTTGTTTTTAAAAACCCTCATGACTTCAAGCACCTCAGTTACATCTATATGGGAGCATGAAAACACGGCAGTGGCAGCAACAACAAGTAGGATGGGAACAGGTAAGAATGCAGTCCACATTTCTCAAAAAGATCTCATGAACGGTGGTAAGTTGGACAAGAACAAAACACTGAAAGGCTGGGGGTGAATCCTCATGACCCCAGAGTAGCAAGCCGCCACCAGTCCCTTACTAACCCACCAGCCAGAGACCAAGGGACTAGAGATGTGAAGGCCCAGAAAAAAAACTGAAAAATTCGGGGAGGGAGGGGGACAATTTTTCCCGATTTTTTTCCTGAAGCCTTTTTTGTTTTTTTTCTAAAAAATGGAAAAAAGAAAAGAAAGGGGGGGAAATTGATTATGAAACATTTTATTTTAACATGATGAATAAAATATTTTAAGACAAGGTGTTCAAATATTTGCCAAATCATTTCTAAAAAAATATGTATGGTATCAGATTGTTCTCATTTCTGTGCACTGAGGACAAGCAAGTCCTAGGTTACAAACTGAACTCTCCAATGCAAGAACAACATGCATTTCTTCCTTTAGGAGGTGCTATTGTCACGAGAAAAGAAAAAGGTTTCAGTTTTGTTTTTGCATGTGGGAGGGTATTTTGTTTGTAACAATTATTTGGAATAACAGACCAAGAGAGAGGCCAGATGCTCTTTGATCTGGCCTACCCATTTAAGTGCTCTAGGAGTTTACAGGCTCTCCCAGGCCGGCTGTCTTCCCCAACACTCTGAGCACGAGCGGAAGGGAGACGGCTTAATTCATCAGCTCTTTCAGTACACAAGGCAGACTGCCTCCTCACTCTCATTTCATTAGGTTGCTGTACAAAAGACTCCTAGGGTTGCCAGCTCCAGGTAGGGAGATTTCTGGAGTATCCGTGGCGGATAGGGTTGCCAAGTCGTTGCGGTCGCCGCAGCGGGGGACTTCCGGGCGGTGACTGGAGCGCGCGCACGTCACCCAGAAGTGACGTTAGGACGCCGGGCACGCTGGGGGCGGGGTCACGACCCTCGGAGGGAAAACCATAGAGTCGTGGCCCCACCCCCAGCGTGCTTGGCGTCCTAACGTCACTTCCTGGTGGCGCGCACGTCAGGGTGGGGTTCCCCCACGGGCCCCGCCGCCGGTGAACAAGCCTCTGGGGCGGGGGTTTCCCCGCCCCCCGGGGGGACTTGGCAGCCCTAGTGGCGGAGCCTGGGGCGGGTGGCATTTGGGGAGGGGGAGGCGCTAAGGAGGAATGCAATGCCATACAGTCCGCCCTCTGAAGTTGCCATTTCTTCCAGGGAAACTGATCTCCGGTCTGGCAATCAGTCTTAATTCCCGGAAGAATTCCAGGCCCCACCTGGATGCTATAAAGAAACACCGTGATAGGAAAAAAAACACTTCTTCTAATATGTACTGGCCATAGCTACAGTTGTTAATTCTGTGAGATGTTGCAAGTACTGTTTCTTTAATTCTTTCGGGACCATTGGTACAGCTGTGCTTTATCAGAGTGGTCTTTCTGGGGTGTTCTCATAGAGAACCAGAGAAGCCTTCTTTAGAATGGTTGACTTATGCACAATAAAACTGAGAGCTTTGGGTGGGTACAGCAAGCTAGCTTCTTTTTTTCTCTGGTTATTATGCTAAAGTACATTGTGTCATATTGTGTCATATTGTATATTGTTATTCAGTTCTGGGAAAATAGCTCTGCCTGAAGAAGAATTTGTCGAAACACGCAATTTTTGCCTAGGAGGCGTGTTGCTTGCTTCGAAACCCTCTGTGTGGAAAATACAACTGCCTGCTGCATTTCTCACGCCTGCTTTGATGCCTGCTGAATTACTCTTTGTGGAGAATATAACAGCCTGCTGCCTCTATCATCATTTATGACTGTTGCAACTTTCATCAGTCCTTTATCAGGAGCAAGATAGTCTACAGCTGTGATGGCGAACCTTTTAGAGACCGAGTGCCCAAACTGCGACCCAAAACCCACTTATTTATCGCGAAGTGCCAACACGGCAATTTAACCTGAATACTGAGGTTTTGCTTTAGAAAAAACCACTCATACATTAACTTAAGATGATCCAAACAAAGTAAGGAAAGCAATCCCAAATGCTTTCATTGACTTAAAATTATTTGGCAGAGAATTCGACACTTTAATGATGGTCTGGGCCTGGCTGGGGCGATGGCACGTGTGCCCACAGAGAGGGCTCTGAGTGCCACCTCTGGCACCCGTCCCATAGGTTAGCCACCACTGGTCTACAGCGTTGGAATAGGTCTTTGTAGCTGTGGACTTTTCTATTAGTAGATAGAATGTACTTTCGGTTTTTGCAGGGGTCGTTTCGTAGAAAAAGAGCTAGGGGAACTCATTAGCATAACTCATTAGCATATGCCTCACCCCCTGACATCACCGGAAGTGTGTCATACGGCCACACACCCCACGCCCAACGGTCCCGGCCGCCGCCGGCCTTTCAGCTCCACTGCCGAGCCCCATGAGGGGCCCGGCCGTGGACCTGCAAGGCCGGCGGGAGGGCAAGGAAGCCCCGCGAAGGCCCTCCCTGGCCCCAGGCAGGCAGGGGTGGGGAGAGGCAGGGAGGAAGCAACTTACCCTCCCTCTTCTCCTGCCTCCTT
>NW_015162043.1:172568-177749 GCF_001447785.1 Gekko japonicus
GGAGAGGCAGGGAGGAAGCAACTTACCCTCCCTCTTCTCCTGCCTCCTTCTGGCTGAATGAGGGCCGGAAGCGGGGCGGCCGGAAGCAGGGGGCGGGGCTTCGTCATGTGCCCTGCCCCCCGTACCTCACCTGGGGGAACTACGATCCCCCGCGATCCCCCCCGAAATGACCTCTGGGTTTTTGTATGTGGGTAAGATATAAGAGCTGCGGTGGCTCAAGTGGTTAAGATGCTGAAGCTGCAGACCAGAAGTTCTGTAGCTCGGCAGTTCAAGACCCGGGTGCTGCATGATGGAGTGAGCTCCTGCGAACCTAGCAGTTCGAAAGCAAGAAATTGCAAGTAGATAAATAGATCCCACTTCAGTGGGAAGGGAACAGCGTTCCCTGTGCCTTGGTGTTTAGTCATGCCGGCCACATGACCACGGAAACGTCTTTGGACAGCGCTGGCTCTTCGGCTTTGAAACGGGGATGAGCACCGCAACCCTAGAGTCGGACTCGACTGGCTTTCGAGCCAGGGAACCTTTACCTTTTACCTTTTAAGATATACTAGAGTCTGTATTGCAAGTAAATCAATATATGAAGATACAAGCACATATGAGTAGAAGTGTGTTTTGTTCTATCACGATGTTTCTTTATGGTTGTCTAACTTTGCCGTGTTCCCTGTGTGTTTGTAGCTACCCAACTGGATGCTGGCAACCCTAAGTACTCCTCTGGAAGAGGTTAATGGAAGAGGTGGGAACGAAGAAGGGAGATTTTTCCCCTAACTCTCTCCCTCCTATCTTCTGAGCATGGACTTTTAGACCCTTCAGCCTCCCTTTATAATATATAAAGGACTTTTGAGCTGTATGCCTATTTTTAAGCCAAACAGCTGAGCTTATGAAAGCACGTATGCAGCATCACCCCATGTGCTCCCACGAACCCTGGATTATCAAGACTAGCCTACAAACAGCAGCTCAAGGATGCATCTGCGCTGCAGCAGATACAGAACAATCACTGTTTCAGCCTGTACTCAAGGCTACTGGAAGGAAAACTCCCACCAATGTATTTCACGTTATAAGGTCGTCACTGGGATGCATTATGCAGGGGTCATTTCCTGCAGGAGCGCACAGGAGCAGAGCTCCGGCAGTAAAGAGTCCAGGGGGCGGGCACATGCAACAAGCCCCGCCCCCTGCTCCCAGCAGCCCTCAGTTGGGCCACGAGGAGCAAGAAGCAGCCAGGTATCTGAAGAAGAAGAAGAGCAGCCATAATCTCTCTCTAGTTTTTTCTTTGTAGAGTAAGGATAGCCAATTATGCTCCGTTGTTATTTTCATCCCAGTTACCCTTCCCCATGCTAGAATTTAGTAAAAACTTTATATTTTAATCACACATGGATTCTGAGTCTGAATTGTTTTACTCTGGCTCTGCTGGACTATCTTATCTCTGCTAAATACCATTTGTTCAATATCTCACTATCACCCAACAGATATGCTAATGAGTTATGCTAATCAGCTCCTGCCACTCTTTTTCTACGAAATGACCCCTGGACAAATGCATACGCCTGTGCCCACATGCGAGCACACCGGCAGCAGTGGGATCCTTCCTTCCTCGGCAACGTTCAGTCCATCTGTTGAATCACTTGTGAAAGCCACTCCCTCCTCTGGGAGAGAGCAGGAAGCAGCTTGCATTTGCTTCATTCATTATAACCCAGTCTGTGTTTACAGCTGAAATATCAGTGTTAATTACACCTGCCTCCTGATCCCAAGGGCTTGGTTATTGTTGTTGTTGTTCAGTCGCACAGTCAAGTCCGACTCTTCGCGACCCCATGGATCATCTCCCGCCAGGCCCTCCTGTCTTCCGCCGTCCTCTGAAGTTTGCTCAATTTCATGTTCGTTGCATCGATGACACTGTCTAACCATCTCATCCTTTGCCGTCCCCGTCTTCTTTGACCTTCAATCTTTCCCAGCATCAGGGTCTTCTCCAGTGAGTGCTCCCTTCTCATTTGCTGGCCAAAGTATTTGAGCTTCAGTTTCATTATCTGGCCTTCCAGGGAACAGTCAGGGTTGATTTCTTTGAGGATTGACTGATTTGTTCTTCTTGCAGTCCAAGGGACTCTCAAGAGTCTCCTCCAGCACCATAGTTCAAAAGAATCTATTCTTCGGCGCTCGGCCTTCCTTATAGTCCAACTCTCACAGCCATACATGACTACTGGGAATACCATTGCTTTGACCATGCGGACTTTTGTTGGCAGGGTGATGTCTCTACTTTTTATCATGCTGTTTAGGTTCGCCATCACTTTCCTCCCAAGGAAATCTTTTAATTTCATGGCTGCTGTCACAGTCTGCGGTGATCTGGGATCCCAGGAACGTGAAGTCTGTCACTACTTCCACGACTTCCCCTTCTATTTGCCAAGGAGTGATGGGGCCGGATGCCATGATCTTAGTTTTTTTGATGTTGAGCTTCAAGCCCACTTTTGCGCTCTCCTCTTTTACCCTGAGCAAGAGGCTCTTGAGGTCCTCTTCACTTTCTGCCATCAGAGTGGTATCGTCTGCATATCTGAGGTTGTTGATCTTTTCCCCAGCAATCTTAATTCCCGCTTGTGATTCATCTGTGCTAGTGAAAGCATCCAGGCTTTACAGCGGTGTCACTGGGCACGGGCAGGTAAGAGCATGTTTCCGACCTAGTGAGACTGAAGCACACATCTTATCTTGTTCCTACAGCAGTTACCTTTGATTTTCCTCCTATACAATATTGAGACTGGGCACCACTGTTGAGGGATTGGTCGAAGATTAAGGTGAGAGACCAGGTATACATTTAAACACTGTAACGTTGGCTACTTTTAAAAAAAATCTATCAATTTTCTCAATCAATGATTACATTTTCATATCTGAAGCAAGTCACATAATCCCCCCTCTAGACTACAGCTCAAATCAGTCAATCCTAAAAGAAATCAACCCTGACTGTTCCCTGGAAGGCCAGATAATGACACTGAAGCTCCAATACTTTGGCCACCCAATGAGAAGGGAGCACTCACTGGAGAAGACCCTGATGCTGGGAAAGACTTAAGGTCAAAGAAGACGGGGACGGCAAAGGATGAGATGGTTAGACAGTGTCATAGATGCAACGAACATGCAGTTGAGCAAACTTCAGAGGACGGCGGAAGACAGGAAGGTCTGGCGTGATCTGGTCCATGGGGTCGTGAAGAGTCAGACTCGAATGTGCGACTGAACAACAACAAAAAAGACTACAGCTCACTTTTTTACTGATACAAAGAGATGAAGATTGTGCTTGTAAGTAAACATGACCTTGGCCCTAATTCTCCACTACTAAATTGCAAATACAAATATTATCACACTACTTATCACACTACTCAACTTTATGGATGACAAGAGACCTTGTGTTCTACAGGCAAGAGCTACATCTGTTCATACAAAGTATACACAAGGGGCACTTTTGGATCTATGACAGAGGAAGACAAGAGACAGCCTGCAGCGAGAAACTTTAGGACACTTTTAAAGACTTAGTTTATTGTGGCAAGAGTTTTCATAAGCAACGGCCTGCCACTTCAGTAGTGCCAGGGCTCTTTTTGGGCAGGAACGCACAGGAACAGAGTTCCAGCTGGCTCCCGAGTTGGCCACGCCCAGCAGGAACTCATTAGCATAATAGGCCACACCCAACAGCAGAAACTCATTAGGATTGGCTACATTAAGGGTGTGTGGCCTAACATGCAAAGGAGTTCCTGCTACAAAAAAAGCCCTGGGTTTTGGCAACAAACAAGGTAAACAGAATAAGGGAAAGAACGGATGACCACACTTCTGGTAACATGGGGGTGTGGCCTAATGTGCTAATGGGCGGTGGCCTATTATGCTAATGAGTTCCTGCTGTTGGTGTGGCCTATTATGCTAATGAGTTCCTGCTGGGCTTTTTCTACAAAAAGAGCCCTGGTTTGCATCCCACATAGTGAAATCGATATACTTGTAGGCACATACAGAGGCCGTGATCGAAGCACATGAGGAATCTGATCTATAGTCGAAGAATACTCAGAATGAACAGCAGGCTGGAGATTAATACAGGGAGGGGAGAAAATGCGCAACATGTTTTTTTTTCCATTTAATTTTTTTTAAAATTATTTCCTCAGAAAAAAGGGGGGATACAGAAGGGAAAAGGGGGTGGGGGAAGTATAAATGCATCCGGTGTGTCAACTAATATAAGTTGTTGCATTCAACAAGTAAAATCAAATATTTTACCAAATATCTTATATATATATAATTCTCTTGACACGTTGGCCATTTCCAGCTCTCCCACTGGCTGTGCAATGTACTCCATCAGCCACTGGCCCATCAACCACCACTCAAGAGTAATCGCGTGCCATTTCCCCTGGAGAAAAATGGATGCTTTGGGGGGTGGACTCTGTGGCATTGTACCCCACTGAAATCCCTGTCCTACCCAGGCTCCGCCCCCAAATCTCCAGGAGTCTCCGAACCTGGAGCTGGCAACCCTATTTCCCCCATCCCCCACCGGGTGGCTAGAGAGAGACCTGACAACCCTATTCTCCTGAGGCCCTACTAGGTCTCAAAACAGATTTTTTAAAAATTAGCTTACTGGAAAACCTTTTGCCATTGAGGGAGGAAGGATAGCTTTCCTTTTCCGGCCTAGAGCTTTAGGAGAGCCAGGATGCAGAATTGGAGGGAAACGGCAACCAATCCTGAATCAGTGGCAGGGACCTGTGAGAAAGAGGTAAAACCATCCCTCCCTAGGGGCCTGTATGCCCTTTTCCTGGGACTGGTAAACGGGGTGACCGCTGCTCTTGGGAGGGGAGGCTAGCCTGTTTCAGACAAGGACAGCTATGTTCAGATCTATTAGGTAACTTGTATCTAAATCTAAACCACCCACTTCAAGCAAATGGCTACTCCCAAGAACGAACGCAGAAGAGCGATTAAACCAAAGGTAAAACAAAGCAACTGAGGAAAAACAGCCTCCCCCAGGAAAAGTGTTTTTGCCATATCTCAAAGGAATCACTGATCAGATGGGAAAACTATGAAAAAAACACAACCTACAAACAGTATTCAGACCCACCAGAAAAATACAACAGATGCTACGATCGGCAAAAGACAGAACAGACCCCCCCTCACTTCTGCAGGAGTATACCGCATACCATGCAGTTGTGGACAAGTTTACATTGGGACCACACAGCGTAGCATTCAGAC
>NW_015162043.1:179858-182431 GCF_001447785.1 Gekko japonicus
ATTCATTTTATTTGTCTCAGCCCACAGTTCCAGCCTATCTAGATCATTTTGAATCCTGACTCTGTCTTCTTCAGAATTAGCAATCCCACCTAGCTTTGTGTCATTTGCAAATCTGATAAGCATCCCCTCCATGACTTTCTCCAGGTCATTCATAAAAACACTGAACAACACTGGGCCGAGAACCAAGCCCTGTGGCACTCCACTCGAGACTCCCCTCCACGTAGACGCAGAGCCATTTACGAGCACTCGTTGGGTACGATTTTTCAACCAACCATGAATCCATCCAAGGGTTGCACCACTCAGCCCACACTTAACCAGCTTATCCTCAAGGAGCCTCCTCAGGAAAGCTCCTCCATTAGCATGTTCATAGCCTGGGGAACTCCTACAAGATAATGACTCAGCCTTACCCTGGAGTAGATATAAACTACCTGCCTACCATTTTTCTTCTCACCTTGACACAGAGAGTACTCCATCTTTCTGTGTTATACCTCTGAGGCTGCCAGTCACAGCTACTTGCGAAACGTCAGGTTCTACAATGCCAAGACCACGGCCACAGGACCTGAAAAATCTACATCAATTAATAACTTGCATTTGTTTATCTTTGTTCGGTAATTTTAACCTTATTAGAAGGCTTGGGGGAGTGTACTTTTTCATATCTTCTGTTTTAAATATAGTCTGTTAATTAGAAGTTTTTCAAACCTTACTGGTGGTTTTTCTGTGTGCCCCAGGCCTGCTGACTAAACCAGGCTGTTTCCCCTTGTAATAAAAAGGGGATCTGCTAAGGGAATCAAAGAGGAGGTAACCTATCCCCCGCCCAGAAAGCAAACCCTCCAAATGCAGGTGGGTGGCAGAGGCCTACTTGTTGGGTATTACAAGTTGAAAACACTCAGTATATCTGGGGTTAAATGTTTGTTTATGTTACTCACAGGAAGTCACATGTTTCTCATGTAACCAATGTTCTTTAGATGTAGAAAGCCCTGGAATTTTCTCCCTGATCTAGGAATATGATTGGGACTAATGTGTCGAGGTGCATTACCATTTTATGGCTTCTCTTCCCGTCTTTGTTTGGTGTTCTGAAGAAGAAGAAGAGCAGCCATAATCCTTCTTTTAGTTTTGTCTTTGTAGAGTAAGGATGTAGCCGATTTAGCTCTGTTGTTATTTTCATCCCAGTTACCCTTCCCCACGCTAGAATTTAGTAAAAAAACTTATATTTTGATCACACATGGACTCTCAGTCTGAATTATTTTACTCTGGCTCTGCTGGACTATTTTATCTCTGCTAAATACCATTTTTTCAATATCTCACTATCACCCAACACTACTCCACCTGCCCAATGGTTAAGTGGGATGGGAGCAAAGGCAGCAAAAAAGAGGGTGTGCGGACAGGGCAGTCAGCAGCCCACGAAAGGGTCTCTGTGGCGGATTCCACCCACCCCAAGGGCCCCTGCTTCTGCAACAGGGGAGGAGAAAGACTCCACTCTCCCCCCCCCATATGCCCCCTGAATTCCCTGCAGCATGATGGGAAGGATAAGCAAAACATTTCCCACTCCGTTAGGAGCTAGCCGTTATGTTTTATTTTCTAGGTCATTCGGTGAAACTCGTAAGCAAAGAAAAAGCTTGAAATACATGTCAGTTCCCTCTTTAAAAAAGAGACGCAGCTGCTTATATTTAATTTATCACTCCTCTGCCACGACTTGCCTATGGGCTGGGATGCTGCCTTGTTTAAAGGCCTGTAACCAAGAGTCCAGCCAACTGCTTATAAAAAATTCAAGCATCCAGTACAAGGCAGCTGCCCCGAGACTGAACCATTTGCGCTAGGTGCCGCACAGAGACATACCATAGTTTTAAAACTGGATTCTCCTAGGAGCTGCATGTCTACACAGACCACAAACCGGTGGGGAGGGGGGGAAAGCAGAGGAGTAAACTGACATGCCGGAAGCACTACATAGCAGGGCAGTGACTGCCTTAAAATCAAAATCTTAGTCCCAAGCATGGCTATCCAACACCCGACTGTGCTACAAAGCTTTAAACCACATCAGCCAAACCAGAAGAACTATTCTTCATGCTCCTTCGGTTTTTCCTTATTCGAAAATGCCCTTTGAGGATGTCTCAGTGCCAGTTTCAAAAAACCTGGGTTTGCTACGGAAATACCTTGATTTTATAGCTGAACAGAACTGCTGGTGAAGGCCTCCTATACACACGCAGAGCGGAAGAGGTGACCTTGAGGAAGACACCAATGCAGGCATCCGATGTCCTTGTGCCCGATTTACTTCCATCTTGCTGGGGAATTCAGAATGCCCTGCCCCCCCCCACGGGCTATTCAGTCTTATCCAGGGGCCATTTCCTGCAGGAGCGCACAGGAGCGGAGCTCCGGCAGTAAAGAGCCCAGGGGGCGGGCACATGCAACAAGCCCCACCCCCTGCTCCCAGCAGCCCTCAGTCAGAGCAAGAAGCAGCCAGGTAAGCTGCAGAGCCCCCCCCTCGCCCCCCCAGTCCAAAACAGTCCAGTGGCACCTTTAAGACCAAGTTTTATTCAGGTACAAGCTCTCCCTCCTCTGTGAGGGCAGATCTGCAC
>NW_015162043.1:182752-192174 GCF_001447785.1 Gekko japonicus
AATGCTTATCTATACAGATGTGCAGGAGGAGGTTGTGTAGTCTGGAGGGCTCATATGTACCGTGAGAGGCTCCGGGTTCTCAGCTTTAGCCACCTAACGGTTGCCTGACTTATCCCGTGCGCGGGAGGGTGCCTAATTGGCCAATGCCATGGGGGTGTGTGCCTACGAATCCTATTCTGATCTACAGGCTGTGGCCATTCTTACCAGTGCCTGTGTTACTGCATCTATAGCTTTGCACTAAAAGTATAACCGTTCCAGCTTTTGGGCATACAGACATCTGTGGATAACAAATCCCTGTGGGTAACGACAAGCTATGGCCATCAGTGCGTCTGTCTATCAAGGAGAATATATTATGTCTGTCCATCTTGCCCGGTTCCCTTGCAGTCTGATTGGGTCCGGCAGTCAGTTCCTGCCTTCTTACTGCGGGTGGGAGGAGAGTCTGGCCTGAGATCCTGCCACGTGGAGAAGGCTGCAATGACAGTCCACCAGGAGGGCAAAGGGCAGGCCTCACTGCTGTGACAGGGAAGGCATTGAAAAGCTACCTCGGTTCGGTTTCCCTCAGGTGCTCTCCCATCGCAAGCAATCTACTTGCTTTCTGGAGACAAGGCAGCCACAGGCAAGACTCACGCAGATGCACGAAAAATAAATTGTGTTTGCAAGGGCTTTTTGGGAGGGAGGGGGAGTGTAGAAAGAACAACGTTACACAACCAGATCCTCTGTTATCGTAACAAGAGAATGTTTAATGCAACAATTTGGAAGCAGAAGACTTTTTTGCAGAGGAGAAAATGGCTGCTTTGAAGGGTGGACTCTATGGCATTGTACTATGCTGAGGCCCCTCCCCTCCCCAAACCACACCCTCTCCTGGCTCCACCCCCAAAGTCTCCAGGTATTTTCCAACCCAGACTTGGCAACCCTATCCCATCTTGAAGTCCACTAATGCCTTTAGCCTAGTGATGATAAAGCCAGGCTAGTCCATGAAGCTTCATCCTGAACAAAGAATCAAAGAGGTAAACAGGATCTCCCAGGCCAGAATCACATGTGGGTGGTCACATAAGGCCAACTAGTCTTGACCATTAGGCCAAATTTACAGTGCTAAGAATCAAGGCTTCCGCTGCCACTGAATAAGTGTAAAACCTCCATATTGAGAGAGCAGCTCAACAATTCTGAGGAAGGAATTGAACCCCAAGAATAGTATCTCTTGCAATTTTCACTAACAACATTTTAACAAAATCTCAGGCAAAAATTGGGACAAATAATGACATGATTTACTCGAGAAATGTACTGGAATGTACTGTTTGCTTGAATATGGAACTAGTAACTGTGACTTTCTTCCGTGTTTTTATTTGTCTACATCATTTAGGCCTTGCCTTTTCTGCCCAGTGGGGACCTCAAATGGCTAACATGGGCTGCTGCCACACACGCTAAGTAATCCACTTTCAATCCACTTTCAGTGCACTTTCAAAGTGGATTTTGCCAGTTCACACAGTAAAAATCCACTTTGAAAGTGCACTGAAAGTGGATTGAAAGTGGATTACTTAGCGTGTGTGGCAGCAGCCTTAATTCGCTTTGACAGTTATTGAAAAGGTAATGTTATTATACAAAAGTTAATTATAAGAAAACAATAGGTGAAGGAAATGTAAGTAAAGGTAAAGGTTCCCTTGCTCGAAAGCCAGTCGAATCCGACTCTAGGGTTGCGGTGCTCATCTCTGTTTCCTAAACACCAAGGCGCACGGAACGCTGTTACCTTCCCACCGAAGTGGTACCTATTTATCTACTTGCAATTTCTTGCTTTCGAACTGCTAGGTTGGCAGGAGCTGGAACTAGAGACAGGAGCTCACCCTGTCTTGCGGCACACGGGTCTTGAACTGCTGAACTACTGACCTTCCACAGCCTGCAGTTCAGCGTCTTAACCACTTGAGCCATTAAAAGATAAGGGAAAAACAGAAGAAAATTTAAGAAATGGGCTGGAGGTTGGAGAACTGTGGGAAGCCAAGGGGGGGGGGGAGAATATTAGAAGAAAGGATGTATAACAACTATTAAGATAATGTGTATTTGACTTAATATTATATCCTAGTAGATTGTTTTTTAAAAAAAGAAAAAAAGAGAGAGATAACGAAGCTGTTGAGATTCTCCCTCCGGGGAAAAGGCCCTGATGCAACAGATCCCTGGGGATCCCTAGGGTGGAGTCAGGAGAGGCAACGCCCTCCCCGCCGCCTTTGCTCTAGTAGATTGTTTTTTAAAAAAAGAAAAAAAGAGAGAGATAACGAAGCTCTTGAGATTCTCCCTCCGGGGAAAGGGCCCTGATGCAACAGATCCCTGGGGATCCCTAGGGTGGAGCCAGGAGAGGCAACGCCCTCCCCGCCGCCTTTGCTGCTCACCCGTGGAGCTCGGTGCAAGCGCCCAGCCTTTAATCCTGGCATGCCGAGAGGCGGAGAGGACACAGGCGCGCACTCTGTAGCAGACTAATCCTTGCCGGGTTGCAACCCGCGTTCCCTCTAAGCCGCGTGAGTGCGAGCGAGCTCACCGTTTCCCAGCCTCCGGCTCACACATTTTTGTCTTCGCCCAGGAAGGAGGCGGCTCCAGAGCAATGTTCCCTCTAAGCTGTGGAGGCTTGTGAGCAAAAATTCTACTTTGTGAGCTACTGGCATAAAAGCTGTGAGCGAGCGAGTTGGCTCCTGCATTCATTAATTTGCTCTGGAGCCCTCCTTCCTGAGCGGAGACAAAAATGTGTGAGCCGGAGGCTGAAAAACAGTGAGCTAGCTCACACTAACTCAGCTTAGAGGGAACACTGCTCCAGAGCAAACGGATTGATGCAGCAGAGCCAAACGGCTCGCTCACAGCTTTAACGCCAGGAGCTCACCAAGTAGGATTTTTGCTCACAAGGCTCCACGGCTTAGAGGGAGCATCGGTTGCCACCGAGCGCGCTGCAGACGAAGGCAAAAGAGGGGGAAGAGAAAGAGGGAGGGAGATGGGGAGAGACGGGCAAGGAGCTCGCCAACCCCCCTGGCTCCTGGCCATTAGGAATAGGGAAGCGATGCCGGGCGCTCATCCATCCCCCTACCCAACCTCCGCCGCCGGGCTGCAAAAAGCATTGGCGAGAAAGCGAGAACCCTCCTCCTACCTCAGCGACCCATCTGGCATCAGAGGGAACGAAGGCGAGCGGGGCGCAGAGGAGACGACGAAGCGCCCGCCGAGCGATCAGCCGCTTGCTTGCAGACGGTCGGGGTGCACGCCTCTGCCGGGAAAGCGCCGGTCTCCCTGGGGTACGGCTCTCGCCCGCTCCGGCTTTCCCTTTGCGTGCTCTAAACCAGGATGTCCGTCCGCTGCCTTCCGACGCGCCGGCTCTGCACCGCCCCCTCTGGCGACGGTCGGCACCTGCGGGCGCGCTCCCGAGGAGACCCCCACCGACGCGCGCGCACGGGCCGGCCCCCAGCTTTGGGAGGGCCCACGTGCAATCCCTCGCGTCCAAAGGGCGGCGTGACGCTCGCCTCGCCTTGCTGCGGGGCTGCCGCTGCGGCTCCAGTGCCGGATTTACGGATAAGCTAAATAAGCTACAGCTTAGGGCCTCGCAATCTGCTGGGGCCTCGAATAAAAAGACAATATAAAAAAATGATTTCAAATATTAAAGAGGCGTCTATATTTTAAATTTTTCTGAGACCAGCTGGTGTAATTTAAAACAGTAGGGGGCCTCTGGGTTTTGTATAGCTTAGGGCCGCGGCAAGTCTAAATCCGGCCCTGGTCACGGCGCTCTCGTCCGCGCATGGAACGAGAGGAAATGCAGACGCTGGGTGTGGGAGGGAGAACGGAGCACGCTTGCCTCCATCCCCAGAGGCAGGGTGCTTGAGACATGTGGGTCCTTCGGGTGCCATCCAATGTTCCCTCTAAGCTGTGGAGTCTTGTGAGCAAAACGTCTACTTTGTGAGCTGCTGGCATTAAAGTCGTGAGCGAGCGATTTGGCTGCTGCATCAATTAGTTTGCTCTGGAGCCACGTCCTTCCTGAGCTGAGACAAAAATGTGTGAGCCGGAGGCTAAAAAGCTGTGAGCTAGCTCACACTCACTCAGCTTAGAGGGAACACTGGTGCCATCCTATGCAGCAGGGCTACATCCCTTCCTCGCTAAAAGGCCTCCGAGCTACCTGCACGTGACAACCAGTGTTCCCTCTAAGCTGAGTTAGTGTGAGCTAGCTCACAGTTTTTTAGCCTCTGGCTCACTCACTTTTGTCTTAGCTCAGGAAGGATGGGGCTCCAGTGCAAACTAATTTATGCAGTAGTAGCCAAATCGCTCACTCAACTTTAATGCCAGTAGCTCACAAAATAGAATTTTTGCTCAGAAGACGCCACAGCTTAGAGGGAACATTGATGACAACCCATTACATTGGTTATTAGCAAAGGATGAGATGGTTAGGCAGTGTCATAGATGCAACGAACATGACACTGAGCAAACTTCAGAGGACGGCGGAAGACAGGAAGGCCTGGCGGGATCTGGTCCACGGGGTCGCGAAGAGTCGGACTCGACTGTGCGACTGAACAACAACAACATGAAGGTTCACGGGTGCCCCAAGCACTGACCAATCTTGGTGCTCCCCCCTCCTTTCCACACTGACCCCCAGTCCATTTTAGTGGTTGACCTCTCTGACCAGATAGACTATGCAGGTTAAAAGGTAAAGGTTCCCTTGCTCGAAAGCCAGTTGAATCCGACTCTAGGGTTGCGGTGCTCATCTCCGTTTCCAGCGCTGCCTGAAGACGTTTCCGTGGTCATGTGGCCGGCATGATTAAAACCAAGGTGCACGGAACGCTGTTCCCTTCCCACCGAAGTGGTACCTATTTATCCACTTGCAATTCCTTGCTTTCGAACTGCTAGGTTGGCAGGAGCTGGGACCAGAGACGGGAGCTCACTCCGTCATGCGGCACTCAGGTCTCGAACTGCTGAACTACTGACCTTCCACAGCCTGCAGTTCAGCGTCTTAACCACTTGAGCCACCGCAGCTCCAACATTACAAACTATGCAGGTTGCAGCAATACAAAAATTTATTCATAGGATAACACAATAGACTGTACACACTAAGCCTATGACCCTGCACCTCGCCAGCAAAAAATAGAAGATACCCCTAGGGTGCACCATGATCAATTTGCACTAGTTTTTATCAATTTTATCAAAAATGTTTTTACAAATCTTCATTCGGTTTCCCCCCACCCCCCATCCTTTCCCCAACTTTGTGGTGCCCTAAGCACGTGCTTAGTCTGCTTAATGGTTAATCCGGCCATGGTTATTCACCCTGTTCAGAAGTTGCGATGAATGCATGTACAATCTAGGTGCCGCATACATTTGATGGTTCTTTGTGCATTGAGTCATTCTCACTACATTCAGTGTATGGACACAGATGAACATATGGCTTAAATTGCTACATTTAGCTAGATACCAGTCCTAGGTTTCCTTTGTAAACTGTGGGCATGTTGGCTCTTTCTCACAAACAGTTGTAGGCACGTACATGCAGGATGTACCTGTGCTGACTGTAACATGTGAAGAGGGCTTAAAAAACCTAAACACAGGGCCAGCCCATTATTGTTAAATTTTAGACTGTCGCCTAGGGTGATGCCTTGACGAGGGCGCCGTTCTGGCTGGCCTCATCCCCTCCTCGCCCCGCATAGGAAGCCTCCCTTGCCGGCTTGTTGCTCAGTCCCTGGCAAGAGACTCCCCTCTATGCAGCCCCCCAGACAGAAAGAGAAGGAGGCGGTCGGGGCAGCCACTGGGAACAGTCCGGATGACGGGGAAATGCCGCTCGCCCTCTGCTGCCCCCGCCCCGGCCGTCTCTTTGGAGCTCCTTTTGCAGCCTGGCACAGGCCCCTCCCCCTCAGCGATCCCGCCCCCCGCATACATTTGCAGCTCGCCCCCTCAACCCCAGCGCCCGCCCCACACGGGGGGGGCAGAATGTATCCCCCCCTAGTGGGCAAAAAAACCTGGGGCCCTCACTGCCCAAACATCAACCAAGTGTCTCACTTTCTGTAGTCTGGCCATTATTTCCTAGGTAATTTTTCCATGCTGACTGGAATTATCTTGTATTTCAGTTTTTTATTGCAGTGAAAATACATGTATTAGCTGTAGACAGTTGTTAGAGGTGGGTGGAAGAACAGACATCTGCCAAAACCAGAATTTAAAATAGATCTTCTGCTTCACATCACAGCAACAGAGAGAAGTCAGTCATATTAAGATCAGTGGGGAGGGTTATAGGCAATGCTCCCTCTAAGCTGTGGAGTCCTGTGAGCAAGAATTCCACTTTGTGAGCTCCAGGCATTAAAGCTGTGAGCAGGTGATTCGGCTACTGCATAAATTAGTTTGCTCTGGGGCCCTCCTTCCTGAGCTCAGACAAAAATGTGTGAGCTGGAGGCTAAGAAACTGTGAGCTGGCTCACACTAACTCAGCTTAGAGGGAACACTGGTTATGGGTCCTAAAGGCAACATTTCGGCAATATTTTTAATTAGGAGTAACCCAAACATTGCAAAACAGAAAACCTTTGAGTTCCCCAGAACTCTTTGTCAAATTGTGTGTTACAAAACTCAAAAAAACAAATGAGTAGGGCGAATAAGAACATAAGAGAAGCCAATGTTGGATCAGGCCAATGTACCATCCAGTCCAGCACTCTGTCACACAGTGTTCAAAAATAC
The DNA here is from genome assembly GCF_001447785.1 of Gekko japonicus. Taxonomy (NCBI): domain Eukaryota; kingdom Metazoa; phylum Chordata; class Lepidosauria; order Squamata; family Gekkonidae; genus Gekko; species Gekko japonicus. The sequence continues at coordinate 189,415 of NW_015162043.1, forward strand.
CAGGTGCCATCAGGAGGTCCAGCAGTGGGGCCAGGACACTAGGAGCCCTCCCACTGTGACCCCCCACCCCAAGCACCAAGAAGACAGAGCATCCCTTGCCCCAGAATCCCTATCTATTTGTTGTTCAGTCGCACAGTCGAGTCCGACTCTTCGTGAACCCATGGACCAGATCACGCCAGGCCTTTCTCTCTTCCGCCGTCTTCTGAAGTTTGCTCAATTTCATGTTCGTTGCATCTATGACACTGTCTAACCATCTCATCCTTTGCCGTCCCCATCTTCTTTGACCTTCAGTCTTTCCCAGCATCAGGGTCTTCTCCAGTGAGTGCTCCCTTCTCATTTGGTGGCCAAAGTATTTGAGCTTCAGTTTCATTATCTGGCCTTCCAGGGAACAGTCAGGGTTGATTTCTTTTAGGATTGACTGATTTGATCTCCTTGCAGTCCAAGGGACTCTCAAGAGTCTTCTCCAGCACCATAGTTCAAAAGAATCTATTCTTCAGCGCTCGGCCTTCCTTATAGTCCAACTTCTATAGTCCTATCTATACCTTGTGGCTAATAGCCACTGATGGACCTCTGCTCCATATGTTGATCTAATTCCCTCTTGAAGCCGTCCATGCTTGTAGCCGCCACCACCTCCTGTGGCATGTGTTAATCACTCTCTGGGTGAAGAAGGACTTCCTTTTATCTGTTCTAACCCGACTGCTCAGCAATTTCATGGAATGCCCATGAGTTCTTGTATTGTGAGAAAGGGAGAAAATGAGAGAATGATGTTTTGGAGCCAAATTGAGAAGCCCCTGTGGCTTGTAGACACTAGAGATGAGTTGGAGGTATAATTGGAGAGGCACAGACTATGAGGGAAAAGCCACCTCTCAGAACAGGAGTGAAGGTTTGCATATCTCTTCAGCTACTTGACAGTGGCTAGCCCAGGTGCAAAATTTCCCAGTAGGGTTTTTTTCCCCCCACATGATAAACTGAACACAATAAAACTAGCATTTTGCTTATGTTTCCCCATCCACTTCTTATTCTTTCTTGAAGATCTAGTTCTATGTGCGTTAGAAACTCACTGTTCCACTCTATCCTTATTCCCAGTCCAAAAAAAGGTGTCATTTGAACTGTTTTGTATCTTTCTTTGGAGCACTGTTGATGAGAAACTAATAAAACATCCAAATATCCCTACATGTTTGACAGTACAGGTGTTACTGTTAATAACACGACCCTCTTCAATAGGAATTAAACAGCAACAGGTCACATTTCACATTTTCCACAATGTCACTGGTAGCAACAAGAATTGTGAGCACCAGCAACTGGGAGTTTCCCAGTCACCTTGCTCTCCAGGTGTAGTGCCTCCCTTGGAAAACCACCATTTGCCAAGATGGACCAAACTCTGAATTACAGAAGCCCTGACTCACACATTACAGTCAACAGTGTGTACACCTGCTTGTGAGAAAGAGCCAACAGGTATTCGCCTGGTTTTGTATATAGCAGGGGTCATTTTGTAGAAAAAGAGGTGCAGGAGCTCATTAGCATAACTCATTAGCATAACTTATTCGCATATGCGACACCCCCTGATGTCACCAGAAGTGTGTCAGAAGGCAACACCCACCGCTCAGGCTCCACTGGACTGTTTTGGATTGCTAGCTATTGGGGGTGGGGGGAACATGCAGAACTGCCCTCACAGAGGAGGGAGAGCTTGTACCTGAAGGTGGGGGGGGGGTGCTCTGCAACTTACCTGGCTGCTTCTTGCTTCTTGTGGCTTGACTGAGGGCTGCTGCAATGTTCTCTCTAAGCTGTGGAGTCTTGTGAGCAAAAATTCTGCTTTGTGAGCTACTGGCATTAAAGTTATGAGCGAGCAATTTAGCTACGGCATAATTTAGTTTGCCTTGCCACCATCCTTCCTGAGCTAAGACAGAAATGTGTGAGCCGGAGGCTAAAAAACTGTGAGCTAGCTCACACTAACTCAGCTTAGAGGGAACACTGGCTGGGAGCAGGGGGGTGGGGCTTGTTGCATGTGCCCACCCCCCTTGGCTCCTTACTGCCGGAGCTCCGCTCCTGTGCGCTCCCGCAGGAAATGACCCCTGTGTTTTCCCCAAACCCTGCATTCCAAACTGAGTTTATTGAAACTGACTTTTTAGATTAAGGGGAAGAGGCAAATGGCCATAATATTATCGGGGGGAAAACAACGCCATTTTTCTCAGTGTTGCTGTTGCATTAAAATCTGAGGATGAGGAAGAAGGCAGGTGACAGAAGGAAAACAGTGATTTCTTAGAATCCACCCAGGAATCACTATTGAAAAGAGCATTCTAAATACCTTGGCTCCTCCCACCTCTCAACCAGCACCGAAGCAGCAGGCACGGCTTTTCGGTTTCTCCTCTTACAGGAAGCCACCCAAAGCGGTCCACGTCCTTCCTCCCTCTCTTACGGAAAAAGCACGAAAGCCCATCTGACAGCGACTGAAATCGATATGAGGGTGGGTCTGTGTGGATGGATTTGAATAAGAGAGAGAGAGAGAAGCTGCAGCTGTGTTCATTCAAGGAGAGGGAGGGAGGCGCTTTTACGTGATTGAATCAATCATGCATTCTTTAACGATGAGTCATGGTCGTGCCCGGTATAAAACATCTCCCCGGGCAGCAAAACTGGGTGAGAACAGGACACGAAGGCTGTGTGTGGCAGGCAGCCCTCTATTCCAGCGATCAAGATTGCCTGGTATTTCATTTAAATTTAGTGTCAGGGCTGTAATAGAAAAGAATCGAGGGATTAAGTGCT
>NW_015162044.1:0-51634 GCF_001447785.1 Gekko japonicus
GATGTGGGGCCTGGCAGCGGGGGACCCCTACCCCCACTAGCATCCTTAGAACCTGGTATTCTAGACATGTGACTCCTTGAATGTGGCCCACTGTAATTCATGCTCCAATCTACACTCAGCCTGTACATTAGACAGCTACCTTCTGGATCAGCCTAGCCTGCAGAAGATGGATGCATATCTCTATGCCTTCATCTTCCTAGGGTCAGGCATGGAAAGAATGTGCAACTCTCTTGGTCCAGCCCTTGAAGGTGAGAGATGATCTGACATGCTTAAAGAAATTACCCCGTGTAATAAAACAGAATAATTCTTCTTAATTGTTCACTTTATCTGTAATGATGCTAGAAGTTGCATGTTCCCAGAATGGATCCAACAGTTTCTAAACTTTGCTAAGATAACTAAAAAATTGAAAGAAAGAATGTTTGCATGTACAAAAAGATCTTGGCTGTAAAAAAAAAAAAAGAACGGAATGGAAATTTGGATTGTAACAACATTTAGATATGATCATGAATCATGTATTGTTAGTCATTATATCCCCCCAAAGATGAATGAACACAGAAAACTCCGCCATACATCGAAACACTTAAATAATTTAACAGCCATAAAGGAGGCAATTGATACATTAAAATACGTAAGAGCGAGCCCATTTTTAATGCTTCAGTGAAGTAATCTGAAATAAAGATGTATGGAAGAACAGAGCCCATAACCCTGCTGTTTACATTATGTGGATTATACATAAGGTCATAAAGAAACTGACAGGCATTTTATGGCTTTATGGCTTTGCTGTGTAGATCATTGGGAAAGTGTAAGTGTAATTTCAATGGAGACGGAGGCTTTGGCTTGCACTTTTAAGAATGTTACTATTGAGAATCAATATTCCTTGTTTCCATTTTTTGAATACTTTATTAAAAGAGCAAAGAAGAAGGTAGATGTACAGCAACTAATCACTTTTTAGAGATTCCATTAAATCATATTTTTCATTACATTTGAGAGATTGCAAGCGGGATGTGGGATTGATTGGGAGTGAATTCCTGCTTTCTGTTTCACTGAGCTACCTTGGCTCTGGCTAAAAAGTAACTGAGGTTCCCAGTTGAAATCAGATTTTTAGACCAAGGTTCAAGTCAGTTTGGAAGCCATAACTAGGTTTAACATTGCTACTAAAGAAAGGCTTGGATCCTATGAACATGTTCAATGTGTTCAAGATAGACCCTTTTTGTTCATGGGCACAAAGTCTTGAACAACCGTAAATCATAGAATAATGGCATACTCAGGGGTCTTGTTGTAGAAAAAGAGCTGCCGGAGCTCATTAGCATAACTCATTAGCATAACTTATTTGCATATGCCACGCCCCCTGACATCACCGGAAGTGACAGAAGGCCACACCCCCTGACATCACCGGAAGACTTGTTGTCGATGGGAAAGAACTTTTGTGTATAGGAGCCTTGTGAGCCAATTTGAATGTATGGATACCCTTGTGGTGATTTAAACTGTGTGGAGATCATTTAAACTGTGTGAAGATAATTGAAAAGTGAAGTTTGATAAAGAATATATCTCGAAACGAACGCAGATACACTCGAGAAGTGTTCGTCCTGTTCCTGTGCTGTGCATCTTGTTGGCACCTGTTGGAAACAAGAATTAAATAACATCATGAAAAGTTGAATTTTCTACTGAACATCCTTTGTATATTTCAGTGAACTTTAGCAGCAATCTTTTTGTATTCATTGTATGTTGTTGCTGTGCCCTGAGTTTATATAGATCACCGGAAGTGTGTCAGAAGGCCCGGCTACTTACCCTCCTGCTTCATCCTCATTCCCAAACGGAATGAGGATCGAAGCAGAGGGCGGGGTAAAGAAGGGGGCGGGGCTTCACCACGTGACCGCCCCGCCCCCTAGAGGTTCTCTTCCGGAGCTCCGTACCTGAGAGCTCCCCCCCGACTAGAGCCCTGGGCATACTATTCAAGATGGTAGGAGCTGCGGTGGCTCAAGTGGTTAAGACGCTGAACTGCAGGCTGTGGAAGGTCAGTAGTTCAGCAGTTCAAGACCCGGGTGCCGCATGATGGGGTGAGCTCCCATCTCCAGTTCCAGCTCCTGCCAACCTAGCAGTTCAAAAGCAAGAAATTGCAAGTAGATAAATAGGGACCACTTCGGTGGGAAGGTAACAGCGTTCCGTGCGCCTCGGTGTTTATTCATGCTGGCCACATGACCACAGAAACGTCTTTGGACAGCGCTGGCTCTTCGGCTTTGAAACGGAGATGAGCACCGCAACCCTAGAGTTGGATTTGACTGGCTTTCGAGCAAGGGAACCTTTACCTTTTTATTCAAGATGGTATGAAGAACTATGGACAGAGGTTCATGACATTGTACAGGAGGCAGCAATCAGCCCCTTCCCAAAGAAAAAGAAATGCAAGAAAGCGAAGTGGCTGTCTGATTAAGCTCTACAAATAGCGGAGGAAAGAAGGAAAGCAAAGGAAAAAGGTGAGAAAGAAAGATTTACACAAATGAATGCAGATTTCCAAAGAACAGCAAGGAGAGATAAGGAGTCCTTCCTGAATGAACAATGCAAAGTAATAGAGGAAAACAATAGAATGGGAAGGACTAGAGATCTCTTCAAGAAAATTGGAGAAATCAAGGGAACATTCTGTGCAAAGCTGGCCATGATAAAGGACAAAAACGGTAGGGACCTAACAGACACAGAAGAGATTAGGAAAAGATGGAGAGAATATACAGGAGAACTGTACAAAAAGGTCCTCAGTGTCAATGACAAACACGACAGTGTGATCACTGACCTCAAGCCAGACATCCTGGAGTGCGAAGTCAAATGGACCTTAGAAAGCATTACTAACAACAAAGCTAGTGGAGATGACGGTATCCCAGTTGAGCAATTCAAAGTCCTAAAAGATGATGCTGTTAAAGTGCTGCACTCAATATGCCAGCAAATTTGGAAAATGCAACAGTGGTCACAGGATTGGAAAAGATCAGTTTACTGTCAACGTCACCCACTTTCTTGGGCTTGGTTGCCATGGGGACATAGGGGACCGAGAAGAATGTCTACTTTCGCTTTTGGCAGCTTTGCTGTTGCTTTTAGTTATTTGGCCCAGACTTGAGCCCCAGTCATGCTTGGCTTCATCTTTCCCCTGGGAACTATAGGCCGTTATTTTGGTGGGCCTGTAGTTTAGGTGTGATTGGCCCTGGGCCATTAGGGTCCTGCTTGATTTAGGTATAATTCCTTGCTTTGTGTGCTTTTCCCCAGTTCTAACACAGAAACGTTAAGAGTCTGGATCCTATCAATGTTTCAATAAACTCTATTCTTCTGAATGACTGTTGTTGGGAACTGATTTCTCCAGGAGTCTGACATTTACATTCCAATCCCAAAGAAGGGCAATGCCAAGGAATGTTCAAACTATCGCACTCATTTCATATGCTAGCAAGGTCATGCTCAAGATCCTACGACCTAGGCTTCAGCAGTACGTGGATAAAGAACTGCCAGAAGTACAAGCTGGGTTTCAAAGAGGTAGAGGAACTAGAGATCAAATTACCAACATTTGTTGGATTATTTATTTATTTATTTAAACTTATATCCCGCCCTCCCCGGAGGCTCAGGGCGGCTAACAGGGGCATATGCCCAATAATAACAATAAAACCAGTATAAAATACACAGAAATACAGAAACAGTTAAATAATCAACTAAATTCATAAAACAGTTCGGTGCTCCCCTACTCAATTCCAAATTTTACAATCAAGATGGTGCTCTCAGTCATGTAGCTATACAGCAACAGCAGTGTATTTCCCCCCCTGCCGTGTTGTCCCCTAAGCATGTCCCACTCCCTCTGATGGAACCCGCACCAGCGGTGGCAGTGTGCAGAGAGTATAAGGCGTTGATGGAACAGTGGTGGTGGCGACTCCTATTCGAAAGCCTGGCGGAAGAGCTCCATCTTACAGGCCCTGCGGAACTGTACAAGGTCCCACAGGGCCCGGATCTCCCCTGGGAGCTCATTCTACCAGATAAGAGCCGCCACCGAAAATGCTCTAGCCCTGTTCATCACCAAGTTGATGGACTTGGGGCCTGGAACATCCAGGAGATTTTGATCCCCCGATCATAGTGCCCTTGGGGGAACATGTGGGGAAAGGTGGTCCCTTAGGTAGGTTTGTCCCTGGCCATATAGGGCTTTAAAGGTAAGAACCAGCACTTTGAAGCGAATCCGGAACGCTATTGGCAACCAGTGCAGCGCTTTCAGCACAGGCTGGATGTGATCTCGTCTAGGAAGACACATCAATAGCCTGGCTGCAGCATTCTGCACTAGTTTTAGCTTCTGAACTTGCGACAGAGGCAGCCCCATGTAGAGAGCGTTACAGTAGTCTAGCCTCAAGGTGACCATCGCATGGATCACTGTGGCCAGGTCATCACGGTCGAGGAAGGGGACCAACTGCCGCGCCAGCCGAAGATGGTAAAAGGCCGACTTGGCAGTGGCTGCTACCTGGGCCTCCATTCAAAAGGCTAAAAGATATGACGCCGGAAGATGAGCCCCTCAGGTCGGAAGGTGTCCAATATGCTACTGAGGAAGAGCAGAGGACAAGTACAAGTAACCCCAGAAAGAGTGAAGCGGCTGGGCCAAAGCCGAAAGGACGCTCAGTTGTGGATGTGTCTGATGGTGAAAGGAAAGTCCGATGCTGCAAAGAACAATACTGCATAGGAACCTGGAATGTAAGATCTATGAATCAAGGTAAGCTTGACGTGGTCAAAAATGAGATGGCAAGACTGAACATCGATATCCTAGGAATCAGTGAACTAAAGTGGACAGGAATGGGCGAATTTAACTCAGAAGACCATTATATCTACTACTGTGGCCAGGAATCTCGTAGAAAAAATGGTGTGGCCTTTATAGTCAACAAGAGAGTGCAAAAGGCAGTACTGGGATACAATCTCAAAAATGACAGAATGATTTCTGTCCGATTCCAAGGCAAACCATTCAACATCACAGTAATTCAAGTGTATGCCCCAACCACTGATGCAGAAGAGGCTGAAGTGGACCGGTTCTATGAAGACCTACAACACCTCCTAGAACTAACACCAAAAAATGATGTCCTCATCATCATAGGGGACTGGAATGCTAAAGTAGGAAGTCAAAAGGTAACTGGAATAACAGACAAGTTTGGCCTTGGAAAGCAAAATGAAGCAGGGCAAAGGTTAACAGAGTTTTGTCAAGAGAACACACTGGTCATAGCGAACACCCTTTTCCAACAACCTAAGAGGCGACTCTACACATGGACATCACCAGATGGGCAACACCGAAATCAGATTGACTATATAATTTGCAGTCAAAGATGGAGAAGCTCTATCCAGTCAGTAAAAACAAGACCTGGAGCTGACTGTGGTTCAGATCATGAGCTACTCATTGCAAAATTCAGACTTAAACTGAAGAAAATTGGGAAAACCACGAGGCCATTCAGGTTTGACCTAGATCGCATCCCTGATGAATATACAGTAGAGGTGAAGAATAGATTCAAGGGTCTGGATTTGATAGATAGAGTGCCTGAAGAACTATGGACAGAGGTTCGTGACATCGTACAGGAGGCAGCAATCACCACCATCCCAAAGAAAAAGAAATGTAAGAAAGCAAAGTGGCTTTCTGATGAGGCTTTACAAATAGCAGAGGAAAGAAGGAAAGCGAAAGGCAAAGGCGAAAAGGAAAGATTTACCCAACTGAACGCAGATTTCCAGAGAACAGCAAGGAGAGATAAGGAGGCCTTCCTGAATGAACAGTGCAAAGTAATAGAAGAAAACAATAGAATGGGAAGGACTAGAGATCTCTTCAAGAAAATTGGAGAAATCAAGGGAGCGTTCCATGCAAAGCTGGCCATGATAAAGGACAAAAACGGTAGGGACCTAACAGAAGCAGAAGAGATTAGGAAAAGATGGCAAGAATACACAGAAGAACTATACAAGAAAGACCTCGATGTCCTTGACAACCACGACGGTATAATCACTGACCTCGAGCCAGACATCCTGGAATGTGAAGTTAAATGGGCCTTAGAAAGCATTACTAACAACAAAGCTAGTGGAGGTGATGGTATTCCAGCTGAGCTATTCAAAGTCTTAGAAGATGATGCTGTTAAAGTTCTGCACTCCATTTGCCAGCAAATTTGGAAAACGCAACAGTGGCCACAGGATTGGAAAAGATCAGTATACATTCCAATCCCAAAGAAGGGCAATGCCAAGGAATGTTCAAACTATCGCACAATTGCACTCATATCACACGCTAGCAAGGTCATGCTCAAGATCCTACAAGCTAGGCTTCAACAGTACGTGGATAGAGAACTACCAGAAGTACAAGCTGGGTTTCGAAGAGGTAGAGGAACTAGAGATCAAATTGCCAACATTCGCTGGATTATGGAGAAAGCAAGAGAGTACCAGAAAAACATCTACTTCTGCTTCATTGACTATGCTAAAGCCTTTGACTGTGTGGATCACAACAAACTATGGCAGGTCCTTAAAGAGATGGGAGTACCAGACCACCTCACATGTCTCTTGAGAAACCTGTATAAGGGCCAAGAAGCGACAGTTAGAACCGGATATGGAACAACTGATTGGTTTAGCATAGGAAAAGGAGTACGACAAGGATGTATATTGTCACCTTGCTTATTTAATATATATGCAGAGTACATCATGCGAAATGCTGGCCTGGATGAATCACAAGCGGGAATTAAGATTGCTGGGGAAAAGATCAACAACCTCAGATATGCAGACGATACCACTCTAATGGCAGAAAGTGAAGAGGACCTAAAGAGCCTCTTGCTCAGGGTAAAAGAGGAGAGCGCAAAAGTGGGCTTGAAGCTCAACATCAAAAAAACTAAGATCATGGCATCCGGCCCCATCACTCCTTGGCAAATAGAAGGGGAAGCTGTGGAAGTAGTGACAGACTTCACGTTCCTGGGATCCCAGATCACCGCAGACTGTGACAGCAGTCATGAAATTAAAAGACGCCTGCTCCTTGGGAGGAAAGCGATGGCGAACCTAAACAGCATGATAAAAAGTAGAGACATCACCCTGCCAACAAAAGTCCGCATGGTCAAAGCAATGGTATTCCCAGTAGTCATGTATGGCTGCGAGAGTTGGACTATAAGGAAGGCCGAGCGCCGAAGAATAGATTCTTTTGAGCTATGGTGCTGGAGAAGACTCTTGAGAGTCCCTTGGACTGCAAGAAGAACAAATCAGTCAATCCTAAAAGAAATCAACCCTGACTGTTCCCTGGAAGGCCAGATAATGAAAATGAAGCTCAAATACTTTGGCCACCAAATGAGAAGGGAGCACTCACTGGAGAAGACCCTGATGCTGGGAAAGATTGAAGGTCAAAGAAGACGGGGACGGCAAAGGATGAGATGGTTAGACAGTGTCATCGAGGCAACGAACATGAAACTGAGCAAACTTCAGAGGACAGCGGAAGACAGGAGGGCCTGGCGGGATCTAGTCCATGGGGTCGCGAAGAGTCGGACTCGACTGTGCGACTGAACAACAACAACAACAACATCTGCTTACTGCATTATGGAGAAAGCAAGGGAGTACCAGAAAAACATCTACTTCTGCTTCATTGACTATGCTAAAATCTTTGATTGTGTGGATCACAACAAACTATGGCAAGTCCTTAAAGAGATGGGAGTACTAGCCCACCTCACATGTCTCCTGAGAAATCTGTATAAGGGTCAAGAATCAACAGTTAGAAACGAATATAGAACAACTGATTGGTTTAGCATAGGAAAAGGAGTATGACAAGGATGTATATGGTCACCCTGCTTATTTATTTTATATTCAGAGTATACCATGCGCAATGCCATTCTGGATGAATCGCAAGCTGGAATTAAGATCGCTGGGAAAAACATCAACAACCTCAGATATGCAGATAATACCACTCTAATGTAGAAAGTAAAGAGGACCTAAAGAGCTTCTTGTTAGGGATGAAAGAGAGCGCAAAAGTTGACTTGAAACTCAACTTTCAAAAAAACGCACGTCATGGCATCCAGCCCCATCCATCCTTGGTAATATTCAGGATTTTTCAGGACAGCCAGAAAGCCAAAGTTAATGATTGTTTATAGGGCTTGCAGACCCTTTAAACACCTTCCGGGTGAATTGGCTGCTTGGAGAAGGCATTTAAAGGGACTGTGGGCCCTTGAAACCAATAGACGTTGGGGACACCTTCTTTGGGGGCCCATAGAATTGGATCCCCTGGTCCTTTGGGGGCCCATAGAATTGGACCCCCAAACATGGGGGGGGGATTGAGGAGAGGCACCAAATTTGTAGCATAGCTGCTGGTGCCTCTCCTCAACCCCTACCCCCATGTTTCAAAAAGATTGGACCAGGGGGTCCAATTCTATGGGCCCCCAAAGAAGGTGTCAAAAAACAGACCCCCCCGGATACCCCCAGATCCATTTTCCATTATACCCTATGGGGGGGGGGAATTCGGGACTTCCGAAAAATTCCAAATCTGAATCCCATACCAGTATTGGGGTTTGAGAATATCAGAAAATACCTATATTTTTTGGGTTCAGTATACTCGAACCCCAAAAATACCTTTTTTGGAACACTCCTAGCTGCCACCCTGTGAAACATTGGACTGTAAGAGACTCAAGAACATGATGTTTTATCTTAATAAGGTAATGATGGGACTTATTGCCAGTGCCTTTGTGCCCTCCCTTGTGGTACATTGGGCTATGATACCTAAGCAAAAGGAGGTTCTTGTTTTTCTTGTGGCTAAAACCTGCAAGGGAGAACAAGGCCTGAAGAGTGGAGGTGGTCATCACAGGACAAGCTGTGCAGATCACATAGTCAGCCATTATTCCTGAAGCATGTTTTTTAAAAAGCCCTACTAAACAAGGCAGTTGAAGAGGTAAAGAACCTAGAACCTGGATACTTCGGGAATGGCCTAGTAGTGGGGCAGAGGATGGTGAGAAGCAGCCTGGGCCAGAGTGGAAGCATGGCTGTGGGTGTGTCTTGAGTCAGAGTGGCTGCCGCCCTAGGAGGCCCTGAACAAGGGGGACACACCACCAGGCCACAGTGCTATGAGAGTGAGACCAAAGGGAGATACCAGTCCTTTACCTTTTGCGTTGGGAAACAAGTAGATGTTCCCTGCTATACCTGTGGTGCAACTGGCCAGTGTTATTGTGATTGCCTCTATTTGGATTGTGGTACTGGCTGGGAGGGGAGCCATCCCAGTTGTGCTTGGCCCTATCGGCCAGCACCCCTTAATATCCCCATCTTGGTAAATGACCAGGAGCCTGTTTGCCGTGCAATGTAATCTCCCCAGTCTGAACCTTTCCGTTTTCTGCTGTCCGCCCATCATCAGGACAGCAGCCATTGCACGTGCTCACAAGCAAGCATACTATTGGTCCACTGTAAGTATTTCTATAAATTGGTGATGAGACTTTGGAGTGGCTACTACAGGAGACTGTGATGAGCGTGTTAGACCCCCTTAAGTGTCCAATCAGTGCCAAGGGCTGAGAAGCAGATGGGAAGCTAGTGATGTGTACTGATAACTGAGCAAGACCTGCTGGGGGACATGTTGCAGGTGCTGGTCCAATACCATTTCCCTTCTTCCCCTCTCCTTTTTATAGCACATCTACAATCATCCCTGGGCAGAAAATAAGTGCTAACAAAACCTTAGCTTGGATTCTGGGCTGGTTCCTCTGGTCTGCTGTTTTTCAAGACGCTAAGGATTATTGTTACTTTTTTGCCAGTTGTCAAAAGCCTACTTGACTGAGATTCCCCAACCCCAACATTTTTTGAGCCTGCGGGCCCCTTTAGCATTCTGACTCAAGTGTGGTGGGCACAGCCACAGCCATAAGCGGGGAGGGCGGGGTATAAATGAAATGAAATAAAATAAATAAAATAGCTGCTGCAGGAGGTGCAGACAGCCACACCTCCTTTGCTGAACAAAAGGCCCACCTGTCCCCACCCACTTCCTAAAAACCCTTGATGGGCACCATGCTGGGGACCCCGGCCTGAGCCAATTGGGCTTCTGCCTTGAACTTCCAGGGTTTCTCCTGTTTATCGGCTATTATAGATTGCACAGCAAACTATCACCAGTGAGCCAGTTTGGTGCAGTGGTTAAGAGTGTGGACTCTTATTTGGGGAGAACTGGGTTTGATTCCCCAGTCCTCCATATGCAGATGCTGGTGTGACCTTGGGTCAGTCATAAATTTTTTCAGAGCTGTTCTCTCAAGGGCAGTTCTCGAGAGAGCTCTCTCAGCCCCACCTATCTCACAGGGTGTCTGTTGTGGGGAGGGGAAGGGGAAGGGATTGAAAGCCACTCTGAGACTCCTTTGGGGAGTGAAGGGCAGGGTATAAATCCAGTCTCTTCTTCCCTGCTCCAGGATATGCACACACCAAGTATTGCTTGTACACTGATGCACTGTTTTTCCTCTAAGGATTTTATGTGGGAATATTTATGCACCAGATTATTCCCTGTAAGGCAGTCCTAACAAAACACATGTCAGGCTCTTCAAATCAAGCATCTGTTCCCTTCCCTCTACTACCCACAGACTGATGGCCTAATTGTATGTTTTATTTAGGTCTTGAAGACAATGTTGTGCAAAAGAGTTGCAGGAAGATCTCACAGTGAAATCTCAACCTGAACATGCTATTATTTGTGGACTATGAGGTGATGGAAGCCTTGAGATATAAATTTTACAGAAACTTTGAAGCCATGAAAAACTCCCCACTTTTTTTGGGCTGTTTTTTATTTTTTTAAGAAATCTGAAGAGGAATTGTAGCATATGCAATATGTCTTTATCAAAGCTAAACTGATTTTACTGTTTTAAGAACATAAAATGCATGAGTCATAAGTTTGGTCACATATATTTTGTATCATTTAGAATATTTATGAAATTCAAAAGTGTAAGTGCCTTAGAGAGAATTGCAAGTATACTCGGTAAGAGAGAGAGAGAGAGAGAGAGAGAGAGAGAGAGAGAGAGAGAGAGAGAGAGAGACGGGGGGGGGGGAGGGGGAACGGGGGGGGAGAGAGAGGAGAGGAAGGTGAAAGTAGAAGCCCTAGATTTTGTAGTAAATAAGGCTTCTTATTTGCACTTAGAGTCTTCATACAGGCATACAGATAAGAATTCTAGTCTTAAGAAAAATATTATATATACTATAAAGTACAGTATTAATCAAAAATGCTTTGTGTATGCATGTGGGTTTTCCTTCCATGGTCCATGGGGCACTTGTGCCCCATCATGGTCTCTGATCCAACTCCGAGTGCGTCAAACATTGTCCTAAGAAGTATTTATCTAATTCCAAAAGAAGGAATATTTCATAGGAATTTCTTCACCTAGGATCCCCCAAAATAACCTGGGAGAAATGGGGGGGCCTCTGAGGGGAAAAATTGCCCCCATTTTGGAGGTCTTCACTTCTCTATACAAGCCTTAACCATATGTGGCTTCTTTAAACTACTGCCTGGGCTTTGATCCAGTGAGATCATTGGTTGAGGCTCAATAGGTCGAGGCTGTGGGCCTCGCAGATCGCCCTCTGACAGTAACTAAGGGTAGGAGCAAGCGGAGAAAGATCTGCTTTGCTCATAGAATCTGCTGGAGGGAGCCTGGAACAGAAATGGGAGGTACAGATTAGCAGTGTCGCACATACACCCCGCCACATATTGGGTGTAGTCATGTGCTGGGGAAAAGAGCAACTTCAGAGCTGCTGGAGGGACTGGTCGCTTCCTGTTGTGGTTTATAAATTCTAAAATCAATGAAAAGCACAAGAAGACTTAGCGCCATTAAAGCAGCAGCTCAATCTGATCTCAAAACCAACCAATACTGCAGCTTGCATGAAGCCTTGGCAGACAAATACATGAAATAATAAAAGCAAAAGCAAAAGCGCAGTTAAGATCGCCGCACTTACAGTTGTGGTACCAACAAATGCTCCTTACACAGCACTTGCTTTTTTCATCTTCTCAACATTTCCATGAGGCAGGCTGCTGCTGTTCCAGTTTTACCGATAGGGAAACAAACCCAAACTTGCCATTCCTGCCTAGGCTTTCCATAGCTGAGCATGGATTTTAACCCACAGCTCATGCTCTTGTGCTTTCGAACCGTACTTGTGGAACATACTGAGAAACAGAACACCCTGATAGTCTTCAGTGTTGCACTGATGTTTCTCTGTTATTTGGAGAAAAACAGCAGGGCAAAGAAGCAGTTTGTCTAGATTAGACTTAGCACCTAAAAACTGTGAAGTACAGCTAGGGTCTGGCTTCTGGTTACTCAACAATTTGCTGTCATATAACCTAGAACATCCACTCCAATGGAAGCACACTTTAGGCCAGCCACATGATTCCTTATAGGTACAGTCCATTTCCTTTGAGGTCTGTATCAATATTTACAGGGATAAAGGAAATAATTTTTCATCTGCACCTGAACCTTAATGTAATGTGTGTTGTTTCTTGGTGTCAAGGTTGAATTGGCTGACCCTAGCATGGATGAATGATGTACGATGCTGTGATTAATTGCTGTGCAATTAGTAAGTTCCATCGCTCTGTATTAGGCAGGTCTGCAGGTATATCGCCCTCATAGACAACACGTCTTGGCTCCCAACCTCAATTTTTTATCCACACCATTATTCTCTTTGCCTTCTTTGGCTAAATGATTGACTCTGTACCGCCTGTGACATGTTCTATTTGCTTATCACGGAAAGACTTTAGATTTTGCATTAGCCTCGTGGGAAATTCATTGAGTGCCTTCTTTTCGCTCCACTGAAAACAAATGTAGAGTTTTTACTAATATTTCAAAGAACTATATGCAGCCCATCTGGGAAAACGGGCTGAGCTATCAATAGCTTAGGCAGGTTTCCCCTCATCTCCTCCCCTTCTCGGTGTCCTTGATTTTAGTCCTTGGAGGCTGTGAACACCCGTTTCCAGCTTGAATTAAACAGCTGCTGTAGTTAATGAATGAGCACTGATAGAATAGCAGCATATTCCATAATGGTGCTGCCTCTTAATAAAAGTCTCGTTCCAATTCCCCCACCCTTAAGGAATATATTGGTTAATGGTAAAACCATAAGGTGTTGTTGGATAACAGCCCATCCACCCAACTTGTTGAATGAGCTTTGGTTGTGAACGTCTCTTCCTCTCCCCACAACTTTTGTATGTACACCACATATTAAACACAGGACAGTACACCACAATGGCTCTACCTCAGCATAAAGGTAAAGGTTTCCCTTGCTCGAAAGCTAGTCGAACCTGACTCTAGGGGGCGGTGCTCATCTTTGTTTCCAAGCCGAAGAATCAGAAGTACCTGAAGACGTTTCTGTGGTCATGTGTCTGGCATGACTAAATGCCAAGGTGCATGGAACAGTGTTACCTTCCCACCGAAGTGGTACCTATTTATTTACTTGCAATTTCTTGCTTCCAAACCGCTAGGTTGGCAGGAGCTGGGGCAAGAGATGGGAGCTCACTGTGTCACACGGCACTAGGGTCTCGAATTGTTGAACTACAGACCTTCTGGTCTTAACCTCTGAGCCACCACATATTAAACACAGGACAATAAACCACAATGGCTCTACCTCAGCAGAGGCCTACAAAGCGGCAAACGTCATTTGCATTCGAAGTATTACCTTTCTAACAAAAGAACTAGAACAGACAATTGTCAGAAATGCTTGAGGCATCTGTTCAGATTGCTTTAGTGTACTGAAAGAAGCTGTGGTTCTCCTGCGTTCCACATCTGAGAAGACTAAATGCCTAGGTGGAGTTCTGGCATTTACGAATGCTTGCATCCTACTGCATTGAGGTGTAGAAACACAGGGGTTCAATGGAGAGACTTAAAACAAAGCTTGCTTGCCTTCCCCACATATCATTTGTAAAGAGGGATCCAAAGATTCAAAGTAACATTTCTTCCAGTACAGAATTCATCCTCCTGGCAATAAATTATGAAATCATGGGAGGAGAGAAAGGATTTCTTTTTGTTTCGACTAGCAATGCCAGAGCCTGTTTTGGGAATATTCCTAACATATCTATTACACTCTTTTTGAAAACTTAAAAAACACAAAAAAACCTCTGCCAACATCAATAGGAGGAAGCTCATTTTAACTGAACTATGCAGTTTGTGCAAAACGAAAATCGGGGTGCCAGCTTCTATCCCCAAATTATGGATATATTTGCAATAATTTGATTGGGTGGTGATTATTTTGGAAATTTGCCACTCCCCCCTCCAACACACCCAGTAGTCCCTGCTGGTTTGATAATGCCACGTTCTGACCGGTCTGGTGTAGAGGTTAGCATGTTGGTTTAGGCCTTGGAAAACCCAGGTTCAAATCCCCTCTCACCATGGGTGGCCATTAGCCAGTCTCTCTCTCTCTCTCAGTTGAAATCACCTCACAAATTCATTGTGAGGAAAAAATAGAGAACCATGTGTGTCATTGTAAGCTCCATAAAGGAAGGGCAGACTAAAGATGTACTAAATAAATATATTGCCCTGACTTGGATGGTCATATTTTGGAAGCTAAGCAGGGTTGGCCTTGGTTAGTATTTGGTTGGGAGACCACCAAGGAATTCCAGGGCCTCTATGCAGAGAAAGACAATGGCAAACCACCTCTGTTCATCTGTTCCCTTGAAAACTCTGCAGGGTTGCTGTAAGTCAGCTGCAACTTGATGGCACTTTATACACTCACAAATAAACATATTATTTGTATTTTTTAAAAAATGTCATATGCCTTCTCCACAGTGCTCAGGGAGTGTATGTGGTCCCTGCTTCAATCCTCTGTGAGGCAGGCTAGGCTGAGGAACAGAGTGCTTGACTCATGTTCACACAGTGGGAATTTAAATTTAGTTCTCCTCTGTCCCAGTCCAGTGCTCTAACCATTACACTATACTGTTTGCATGACTTGATAAGCATATTTTTTATTGTTTCAGAGGGTAGCTATGTTGGTCTGCAGTGGAATAATTAGATTCAAGTCCAGTAGGACCTTTGTATTGTGTTACTCCTCTGAGGAAAGAGACATACCTGATAGTTACTTTTCTTGATTAAAACATCTTATTGGCCCATAGTTGGACCAGTGGGCAGGGGATGGGGTGGACTTACTGGGAGTGGGAGGGAAGAAGCCAGAAATAAATGTGATGTGCCTGCTTCACCCGGCCGGAATTGACATAAGCTAGCAATCCAAAACAGTCCAGTGGAGCCTGAGCGGTGGTTGTTGCCTTCTGACACACTTCCGGTGATGACAGGGGGTGTGGCATATGCAAATAAGTTATGCTAATGAGTTACGCTAATGAGCTCCTGCACCTCTTTTTCTACAAAATGACCCCTGATAGTGACATTGCAGATACCTGAATCGAAGCCCTCGTAAGTCATTCATATGTAAGAAACAGTGATACACGCCCCCCTTGGAAGAGTGTTAGCAATACCTCCTATAGAGTTGTTTCATATAGCACTCTGCCTCCAGAATCCTCTCCACAGGGCATTGCTGTCTGTTTAGCTGACCTTCCTCCCCTTTGCTCTTGTTCTTAGCGCCGGCAGATGAAGCAATACCCATGCAGTTCAGCTGAAACTCCTGAATGCAAGGTGCCGTTCCTGATGTATGAAAATTGCTTCAGCCCTCTCCTTCTGTGTTTGTGTTTCTGTAGCAGAGGAATGAGACTAACACGGACTTAGAGAAACAATGGCGATTATTTAGAGGATCCGTCACGATAAAATATCTCTTTCTGGGAATGTGTGTTCCACTAGATTAGTGTTATTGATCATTCACTTCTCAAGTAGTCTAGAGATGATTTTGGAAATCTGAAACTATTCTTCTCTCTTGTCTGGTGTAATTACCACTACAAAGTATAATCTAATTAGAAGACAACAAGGATGCATTGTAATTGTTCTAATAAATTATGCTAAGGCTTTATGCTTGCTGTTAGGTTGTAGTAAGAAATCAGTTAACAGTGCGAAATCTTGTCTTTCAGCTGCTAACAAAACAATTTACATTCCCTCTGACTATGAGTATTGGGGGATGGGGGAGGAAGCCCCATGAGTCATTTTAATAATTTTATAGGATGGATATTTTTGGAAGTAATCTGAATATTTTACCCTTTTCCTTTGGAAAGGCTTTTTGACTTGGGATGCTACTGCACTGGCCCCATTGCTGCTGCTGAACTAACGCAAAAGGATTAAGTTTTCAAGTGGCATTTACTTTCCTTGTAGAAATCAGTATGTGCTCATTGAGGTTTGTGCTGGCTGGGTAGTGAAAGTGTTGTGCCTGTTGTATTTGAAATCAGCCAGCTGCAACAATGCTCATGAACTTCTTTATCGGGAGTTTTGGTGAGATAATTTTTCTCTGTGTTAAAAAAAGAAGAAGATAATAGCTAGCTTGACATTTGTATTGTGGCTTTTGACACACACACCCCCATACACACACTGCATGGCAAGGCGGATTTGAAACTAAGAGATCAATTTCAAAATATGTCTATAATTAGGAATTAGGACAAGAAAAAGCAACAAAAGATAGGTAAAGTAGGGGAAAAAATAATTTATTAGATGACAACCGCTATGCATTTTGTCGGTACTTTGTCTTCATAAAGCCCTTAAGAGAAACTATTTGTAGTTTTAGAACTGGCTGTCATCAATATGCTGATAACACTCATCTCTTTATCCAAATTGCCTGTTGATATGGTAGAAATCTTCAACCACTTGCCTGACTGCTGTGGTTAAATGGCTAAGGGTGAACAAACTGAATCCTGACAAGACAGATGTAATGTGAGATGATAAGACTGAGGTCTTGAAGGACATTTTGCTTTCCGCATTTGATGGGGTTCAGCTGACCCTTGTTTACTCGGTCATGAGTCTAAGGGTTATATTGGACCCAGCATTATTGCTGGAAGAGCAAGTTAATACAACTACAAAAAGTTTTTTTTTTTTTACATTTTCATTTCACCTGTGAGATGGCGCCCCACCTTCAGTTGGCTAATCTGACTGCATGGATCCATGCCATGGTGACCTTAATACTAGACTGTTGTAAAACTCTCTACCTGAGTCTGCCCTTGAAGTCAGCTTGGAAACTCCAGTTGGTAAAGAATAGCACAGCTCAGTTACTGTTGGGAGGTAGACAGGAGTCTGCGTATAACTTCCATTCTGCAGTCACTCCATTGGCTACCTATCAGTGGCCCGGTTCTGTTCAAGGAAATCATCGTTTCATACAAGGCCCTTCATGACCTCAGACTCTCTTGTGTGAAGGACCACCTCCCCTGCCATGTTCTACTGTTCCAGCTTTGCTCATCTGATCAAAGCCTTCTGAAGGTGCCACTCTGCAAATGGATAAGATCGGTAGCTGCCCAGGGGAACTTTTTTCCTTCTGTCTATTAAGTGGTGCTAACGTGGGCTGCGCATGTAACTCATCAGTCCTGATCTGAATCAGAGCCCCACACGCTTGGGGAATGATGGGACGAGAGTTGGGTTGGGGAAAGCCAGATCCAACTCTCAAAAAAAAAAATTGTCTAGTTTGGAACTATGTTGCATCATGTTTAAACGAAGTCCATAACTCATTTGTGTGTTGCCTGAAGCACAATATCTGGGTATGGGTTTATATTATTTTGCCATCTTAATTAGAACCCAGGGATCCTCTCACAGTGGCAAAATGAGCTGGGCACATGGACACCAGGGAAATTCAAAGTACGTGACTGGGTGTGGTATTTATATTGCCTCCTTGCCAAGGCTTTTGAGATAGGGTAGAAAGCTAACCCTACACTAAATATTTAATAGAACCGTTAAAATATTATCAGTGGAAAGAAGAATCTGAACCAAGGACCTCCCAGATCACACTTCAGTCTCGCTACCTTCCTAGTGACAAAAATCTAGTAACTTTGTATGGACATGCTTTACTACTTCTGATGGAATGCATAGAAACCCAGAAAAACAATGTGCCCTTACTGCTGATTTGGAATGAGTTCTTCTGCTTTAGGCAGCCCAGTTTTTGTGTGGACTTCTATTATGTTTCCCAGAAATTAACAAGTATGGGAAAATAAACAATGGATAGGCTGTCTTTGACTTTGACTTCTGGGGCAAGAAGAGTTATGCTATTCTTGCTTCCCTTTTGACTTCTCATGCACTGCATGGGGTGGATTAGAGCAGCCTCAAGGCTATCTCTGTTGTTGTTTCCCTTAGTGTACAGCTGCATTTGATTTGCAATATGGGCTCCCAGTAACAGGTAATATATCTGGCAAGTGCACATGTGTAACCTGGAATGTATGGAGTTTTTTGTTTATCTATCTTTGTCGTACATTTTTATCTCACACTTTTTCCAAAACATTATTCTCCTTTCCCGCAATTTACCCTTACAACTACCCTGTAAGGTAGGTTAGTCTGAGAGTGGGAAGAAGTGGCCAAAGGTCACCCAATGCTTTTCATGGCACAGGATAGATTTGAACCTGGATCTGCCAGCACAGTTTGTAAACACTGCATCACACTGGTCCCACACAGCTGCAGATTGTGAAATAATCTAGACGTTAGCACCATTTAATAGAAAGAAGGAAATCTGAAATTCTGATGTTCCCTTTTAGATGGCAGGGACAGGATTGTCCATCAAAGAATTTATCCTTGAAAATGCACTAGCAAACCTAGATATGGGCATTCTTTTGAAAGCTCAATATGTTGGGAGACATTTTAAATGTCTATTATGCACATTACAAAGCTAAACACTTGTAAGTAAGGAAATATATTAGGCAGAAAAGCATATGCTACTATAGTTAGATCAGCCCCTGCGCCTCTGTTACAGAACCGACAGAAAGCTGTATGTCTTCATTCTGACCGCTGAAAACCCTGACTGCTGTTGCATTATATGGCATACTGGAGAGTATTTCTTTTTTAAACACCCATTAAATGGGATTATTATAACGGATAATATGTTACTTTTGATACTTTGCAGTTTCTCAGGAAAAAGCCAGGCTGCTCCAGATTGTCTGCAGGTTTACCTTTCTGCTTGCCTGGCTAAATGCATGGGCAGCTTTGTGGGAACGTGGGGAAAAAATAAGTGGAGTGCTAGGCAAACTATGAATGTGGAGAGAGGCGATTAGACGTAGTCAGGGGTCGTTTTGTAGAAAAAGAGCTAGGAGAACTCATTAGCATATGCCACACCCCCTGACATCACTGGAAGTGTGTCATAAGGCCACACACCCCGCCCCCAACAGTCCCGGCCGCTGCCGCTGGCCTTGCAGCTCCACTGCTGAGACCCATGAGGGGCTCAGCGGTGGACCTGCAAGGCCGGTGGGAGTGCAAGGAAGCCCCGCGAGGGCACTCCCTGGCCCCAGGCAGGCAGGGGTGGGGAGAGGCAGGGAGGAAGCAACTTACCTTCCCTCTTCTCCTGCCTCCTCCTGGCTGAATGAGGGCCGGAAGCAGGGGGCGGGGCTTCGTCATGTGCCCCCCTGTACCTCACCCGGGGGAACTGCGTTCCCCCGCGCTCCCCCCCCCCCCCCGAAATGACCTCTGGACGTAGTGCAGGGTATGAGTAGAAGTGTAAGGGAAAAACTCAGAATGGTAATGGTAAATAGTACCAACAGATTGGAATCAGGACCATGGTGTGGAGACAGAGTTTTAAAACTCCCCTCCCAACACACACACACACACACAGACAGAGTTTTTCTGACCTCAAACAACCCCTTAGAGTTGTGATGTCTCCCACTGGGGAACACAGCTTTGCAATATATTGACTGTAGGTTTTTCCTGGTGGACCAAATAACATCCCTGAAGGGTTCTGAGGTGGGAATATGGTTGCCAGCTGTGGGTTGGGAAATACCTGGAGATTTGGGGGGGGTGCATCCTGGGGAGGACCTCAGCAGGGTATAACACCATAGAGGCCAGCCTTCAAAGCAGCCATTTTTTCCCCAGGGGAACTGATCTTGCTTGTCTGCAGATCAACTAGCAGGAAATCTCCAGGTGCCACCTGGGCAGCTGGCAACCCCAGGTGGGGAGGGAAAGAAATTAAACTCCCTCCCTCCACTCCATAGTCCTGATTTAAATTAGGGACCCACTGCTAAAATTTACCCACAAAAATGCTCCAGAAAGCCAGTCACAGATCTCCCACCATTCTGCCCTACACGGGTGGCAAAGGCTCGGTGGTCAACTAACAGAAGCCAGAAATGGTTATACAAGGTGGAGGAGCTAGTTCATCTATCACACGCGAGGCATAGGGTTGCCAGCTCTGGGTTGCGAAATGCCTGGAGATTTGGGGGTGGAGCGCAGTGAGGGTGGAGTCTGGGGAGAGGATGGATCTCAGGGGGTATAGCAACATAGAGTACACCCTCCAAACCAGCCATTTTCTCCAGGGGAACTGATCTTTACAGTCTGGAAATTGGATCTCCAGGAGATCAAGACCCACCTGGAAGCTGGTGATCTGAGCCATTTAGTCACTCCTACAGCATCCAAGCTTTGTCAATTTTTATTGGCCACCTCTGCATATTATGATGAGACTGGGAGTCTGTGTTCTTTATCCAATGGCTTTTGCTAAACTTTTTTTTTAATAATTATTTTTATTCCGGTAGTTTTTTCACAAAAGTAATAATCAGCATAAACAGCATACATAGTTTGCAAACCAATATAGTACTAGTAATTTTACTTTGTTGTCAACAAGCTCAATGTAGTACCTGTAACCCTTGTGTTTATTTAAATATAAAAATGAGCCGATACAAAGAAGTAATAACTTGTGTCCCATTAAATTATATCAAAACAACTAGGCATTGCAGTATGATCGAAGAGGTAAAGTTTAGTAGTCTAGTAATTTTAAGTATAAAGAGTTTTGAGGTTGAGAATCCGAAGCTGAGGTATATTCCATGAATGGGGTCCATTTCTCCTTAAAATTGGATGATTTAGGATTAATGCCTGATTGAAGTAAACTTTTGTTGCTGTTGTGGGTTCTCACTTTATTAAACAATTCCAATAAGAAGGGAAGCGGCGGACTTCACTTTGCCACTTTCTTTATAGTAGATACAAAACTCTTAGGGGAAAGATGGATGCATGGATATGTTTTCCCCCTAGTATCTTTCGTCAATTGCTGTGCTAGCAGTCTCCAGCAATAAGGGAAGGTAATATTTTCATAAATATAGTTGTGATATTTATTTGCCTTAGTGCTTTTGATGTGTGCTCTGTCTGCTTCCCAATATTAAGCTAATAAATAAGGCACTGGTGTGTACTTGCAGCGCCCACACTGTGCGTTTCATTGCCGAAGGCAGCACGCCTGACAGGGTTGCCAGGTCTCACTTTTTATCTGGCAGGGGGCTCCTGGCTCCTCTCCTGGAGTTTTCTGCCGTGTGCGCTACCAGTAGTGGTGTCATCATGCTAGAGCTGTCCCCTGGCGATGCTCTAGTGTTTGGGGGGAAAACTCTATAGAATGTTAGAGTGTCGCTGTGCGACAGCCCCAGGGTGATGATGTCACTACCGGTGATGTCATCGTGTTGGCAGCATCCCCAAGGGACGCTACTGTTTGGGGGTGGGGCTCCAAAAATTGGGGGATCCCCTTGCCTCAGTGGGGGGGGGGGGAGATGCCTTAACTGTTGAATAAACAAGAGTTGGCCCTGACATTGCCAGTTTGGTGTAGTGGTTAAGTGTGCGGACTCTAATCTGGGAGAACCGGGTTTGATTCCCCACTCCTCCACTCGCACCTGCTGATGTGACCTTGGGTCAGTCACAAGCTCTGGCACAGCTGTCCTTAAAAAAGGGCAGTTTGTGTCCGAGTTCTCTCAGCCCCACCCACCTCACAGGGTGTCTGTTGTGGGGAGGGGAAGGGAAAGGAGTTTGTAAGCCGCTGAGACACCTTTCGGTAGTGAAGGGCGGGGTATAAATCCAATCTCTTCTTCTTCTTCTAATGGGGGGGGGGGCTTCCATGACCTCTCTGTGTACAGAGAAAATACCCCTGCATGTAAAGAGGTCCTGGATCTTAGGGCTGCCAGATTCAGAATACCTGGAGATTTGAGGGATGGAGCCTGAGGAGGGTGGTTTTGGGGAGTGAAGGGACTTCAGTGGAGTATAATGCTATGGAGTCCACCTTCCAAAGTAGCCATTTTCAAAGAATCAATGCAGGGGGTTGGACTACATGACCCTGGAGATCCCTTCCAACTCAGTGATTCTATGATTCTCCAAGTGAACTGCTCTCTGTTTCCTGGAGATCAGTTGTAGTAGTGGGAGTTCTGCAGTCACCACCTGCAGCCACCACCTGGATAAATAGGCAGCTGCTGTACGATGACGCAGCCACCTTAGGAGAAGATTATATCCTCCTAAAGCAAGTATCTATTCAGCTTGATCCAGGACATCATAAATCACTCTGTATATAAGCTGTTCTCAATACTGTCCAAAAGCTTCACTTTGAGCAGAATGCTGTGGCGTGGAGAATGGCACAGGTCAGGGCACCGAAAGCATGTTAGAAGATGTTTCAGTGTCTGCTCGTTTTGATCTGTAAAGCTCCTAAAAGTTGGACCTGTGTATTTCCAGAGTTGGTCTTCTTCCTAGTCTTCCCTGCTGCCTTTATGATCAGTTTGGAGTTAATATCCATCCCCCACTCCCCAGTGTGTAGTGAACAGCCCATCTTTTCAAAACCACATGATCAGAAATATACACGAGGTAGCACAATTTTTAGTGGTTTATGGAAGTGTTCCTGTACTATTATCCCATGCAATATCTCCAGGTCCCACCCCATGAGTGTCAGGTTTCGATGCCAATCTAACAATCCAGCTGTCAGGCTGGAGGGGGACGCTCACGGATATGGGTGCTGGCATACTGTGAGGCCACAGGGAAGTTTGTTCCCAGGCAGAGGAGGGGGTTCTAGGCTCTGTACTGACTCTGTCCCTGGGCTGCCAGGTCCTAGTCAGGGTGGGGTCATTCTCCCCCCCCCATTCCCATTGCCCACCACCACCACCCCGGGGAGATTAAAAACCCCCCCACAACAAAACATTTCTAGCTAAGGCATCATGTGACTTCCAGTTTTTAAAAAATGGAAGTGGCATAATGAAGTTTGAGTCTAGTGACACCTTTGAGACCAATAAAGTTTTATTCAAAGCCCTTGCTTCAGACCAACACAGCTACCCACCTGAATTTTTCTTCATGGAAGTGACATAGATAGATTTAGGAAATGCTGGAAATGTGCTGAAACCATAGAGTTTTCAGAAATTCCTAGAACTGCTGTAGAAGTGACAAAACGCCGCCCCCCCCCATATTCCAGCTCACAGCCCTCCTACCGGTTGCCTGGCAATCCTACTCTATGCACCTAGGCAAAGCAGACCTAGAAGGACCTTCAGAATTCCAGGACTGGCTAGGACCTGGCCTCCGTTTGGTTAAGAGCGGCAGGACAGTCATCTAGAGAACCAGGTTTGATTCTCCAGTCCTCCACATGAGGCTAGCTGGGTGACCTTGGGCCAGTCACAGTTCTCTCAGAGCTCTCTTGGCTCCACCTACCTCACAGGGTGTCTGTTATGGGGAGAGGAAAGGAAGGTGATTGTAAGCTGCTCTGAGATTCTTTTGGGGAGTGAAAGGTGGGGTATAAAAACCAATTCTTCTCCTCCTCCTCCTCCTCCCTCTCTGCCCCCTTGTTTCTTTTTCTCCCTCAGTGAGTGTCTAGAGCCCAGACCCAACAAATGTCAGGGAATGAGATCCCGATTGCACTATTAGCTGACAGAGGCTAAGTCAATTGCAGTTCTTCATATATGCTGCAAGCCTTTGTAACTTTAAATACATATCTCAAGGGGGGGGGGAATCTTTCAAAATCATTAGGATTTGATCATGTATATGGAGGAATGGTATTAAATGTCTTAATAATGTGCTTGATTGATGTAATGGGTTTCAACAGCTCCGTTGGGACATCTATCTTAATCCATTTTTCATGTCGCTGCTGGAATGGAATCTTGTCACAGGTCTCTTGCCAGGAAGTAAATGCCAAGGCCTAGCGGAAACATTTATTTCCAAAGTGGAAAACATTTATTCCATGGTAGTAAGCTCACGCTAATCTCTTTCTTGTCCCTAACGCTGTCTCTGTGATACTGGGTGATTTAATGCAGCTGTGATAAGTATATTTGATTTCAGGAAGGGTGCTTGTTTTGAGCTCTGCCAGCCAGTGGGGGTTGATTTGGCCTTCTGTAGAATAATTACCAAATTACTTTGGACTCTGCGCTCTTGATGGTGCAAGGTGACGACCTCACAAATCCACTCCATGTTTTAAAAAAACTCATGCTTCCCTGCGTCATTCTTTCATGGGTACTTTCTGCCCCTCTTTTTACTCAAGGTGTGCTAAGACCATCTTGATCCAAAGTTTTTAAGCTTTTTGTCCATTTCTTAGGACGTGTGAATATGTGAAACAAGTGTGTGTCACTTTTCCTTGTGAAAACAACATAAGAACATATGAGATGCCAATGTTGGATCAGGCCAAAGGCCCATCCAGTCCAACACTCTGTATCACACAGTGGCCAGAAATACCAGTGCCATCAGGAGGTCCACCAGTGGGGCCAGGACATTAGAAGCCCTCCCACTGTTGACCCCCCCAAGCACCAAGATGACAGAGCATCACTTGCCCCAGAGTCCCTATCTATACCTTGTGGCTAATAGCCACTGATGGACCTCTGCTCCATATGCTTATCTAATTCCCTTTTGAAGCCGTCCATGCTTGTAGCCGCCACCACTTCCTGTGGCAGTGAATTCCAAGTGTTAATCACTCTTTGGGTGAAGAAGTACTTCCTTTTATCCATTCTAAACCGACCGCGTGAAGGTGAGAAGGGGCGGGGGGGGGGAGGAGGATGCAAAATCTTTCCCGTAACACTGATTCAAAGTAAGACTGACAGAAAAGGGAATGTGGGTTTAAGCCTCCCCCCTATGCCATTTCCCAACCAGAAGTGGTGCCATGGTGCTATGTTTTGCCCCATTGGTGAAACGTACAGTGGGTTGGTCAAGACATTTGGCTGTGTGGTGCACTCGCCCGCCAGGGGGAGATGTCCGGGACCCAATTAACAGCCTTGGGACCAGTTAGTGGACTGCTGCTTTCAAGTGGATGACCATCTTTATTGAAATGCTGCCTGATAATTTTTTTAAAGAAGCTACTGAAAGTGCTGCCAGCAGAAGAAATCAAATTAGTCAAACAGCAGATCAACACAGTTAAGCACGTTGTGAATTATGGGGTGAGGACAGTTTCAGATAACAGTACCCTCCACAATTACTTTGCAAAGGTGTACAGGGCAAGATTTCTAACATTGTCTCAGAGCTGCATCAAAGACTGGCTGGCCTGCTTCATCATCAAGTATATGGTCTACTTCTTGACTATAGGAATAGGGTATACAGCAGAATTCTGATTAGTGCCTTGACATACTTGGATATGTTCTGGTCGACCACCATAGTGAAAGAAGTACTGATGCTTCTGAAAAATGACACTTCAGAAGAAGTGATTTTGATAAGACAGTTTGTTTGAGGTTTATGATTTTGATAAGGCAGTTTGTTTGCGGTAGTTCATGGCCTTTGCTGTATGCGACTTGTAGTCTTTCCTTCTGATTCACAAGGATTTGGTGAAATTGGATGAGGACCTAGTAATGGCTTTGATGAGGCTGAGATGACAAAGGATATCTATTGAAATGTGTAGCATAGGGTTGGGTCCTAGAACTGCCTCTGTTGTCAAGTCTGTTTTTCAAAATAGAAGGATGTGTCTGTTCCAGGACCCACAATATTTCTAATTCTCAACAAGGCCCCATCTGTGGATACTTAAATCTGGAGACTGGGGCCATGAACAGACAATATAGATCTTTCTACAAATCTGAGCAAAGCCCCAGGTTTCCAAAAAATCTGAGATCTTGGGGAAAAAACATCCTGAGGAAATTACCCCCCCCCAAAGGAAGCAGCACCTTTAGCTTTAGGAAACAAATGCCTTCTGTGGCTGTTGGTAAGCAACCACAACAGTACTGCCAGCCTTCAAACCTTAGTTTCTGTCTGCAGGGACAGGGGGTGTGGTCCTTTCCAAGGTTGTTTTGGCCTTTCAAGGAGGACTCATTGGGGCCAGGCCAACCAGCAACTTGACACCTCCAAATTGCACAACTCACCCAGGACTGGATGCTTGCTATTAAAGAACAGCAGTCACTCCATGAAAGCCACCATGATCCGGGTTTTTTTTTAATTTGAAATTTTATTAAACTTTGCAATGAGTTCAAAAATACAATAATACATAACTCTTCAGAGAAAGGGGTACATAGGTAAACATTCTGACCATATAAAGTTAAGGCATAAACAACAGTCTCTGGATGGCAGGTTGGTATGAAGCTTATTTTTGTTTAAAATCTAACAATAGAAAAATATGTTACTTTTCATTATCAGTTATATAACATTATCTTGTACTTGGCTTCAGAGATATTCTCCCAGTCGAATTTATGCAAATTTATTTTGTCCAGTATTGGGTTCCATATATTAAGTGGGTTATAGAATTCGCATTCATTTTGATGAGAGGTATCATATATTGAGAATTTTCTAATATGAAAGTATCCGAAGTTTTTTGTATCTATTGACTCAACGTAGGGGGATGCTTGTTTTTCCAATTCTTGGCTATTGTTGATTTGGCTGTTGTTAATAAGATGTTAATTAGTTTTCTTGTCTTTTCAGGAGGTTTGTCTGGAGGCCAGAGGTGCAGGAGCATCAATTCCGGTTGGAGAGGTAAGTTATAATTTGTTATGTTTTCAATTTGAGTTTGTATCTGAGTCCAAAAAGTTTGAATTGTTTTGCAAGACCAAGTTATGAATGTAGGTGGCTTTTTCTCCACATAGCTTCCAGCAAAAAGGTGTTATGGAAGGAATCATGTGGGTGAGTTTGGAAGGAGTCAAATACCATCTGGTTGTAACTTTCAGATTAGCTTCTTGTAGATTTAAGACTTTGGAGATTCTTGATTGTGTTTGCCAGATGTCTGACCAGTCATCTTCTGACAATTGATTTCTAAGGTCCAGGTTCCAAGCTGTTTGGTAGCTTAAAGGTTGTTTTGTGTATTCTTGTATGATGATGTGGTAGATCTTGGAAATTAGGCCTTTTTTTTGAGTGAGTTTGAATAATAGTTTTTCTAGGTCTGAAAGAGGTTGTTTGCTGGACTGTATGAAGTCAGATTTATGTATTAGATCTTGTACTTGTAGGTATTCGAACCATTTGATGGAAATTTTGTGTTTCCAAATCCACTTTTGGTATTATTTTGCCTTTTTGTACCACATCTTTAATTTTGTTTAGATTCGCAGATAGGAGATCAGGTTTGAATCCCTGCTCTGCCATGGAGCTCACTGGGTAATCTTGGTTGAGTCACACAGTCTCAGCCTGAGACCTCTCAGATTTGTTGTGAGGATAAAATGGAGGAGAGGAGAATTATGTGAGCTGTTTTGAGTCCCCATTGAGGAGAAAGGTTGGGTGTAAATGAAATAAATAAATGATACATATAATTGAAGGGGAACAGATTAAAAATTGTTTGGTTTGTAGGTGGGGTGGAGAAAAGGAGACAGGGAAAGGTGAGGATATCGGTGCTGCCAGGAGGAGATAAAGAGGAAATATTGTGCGGAGGGGATACATGGGAAACTAATGTCCCCCTTGCAAGTCCTTGTGGACCTTCCACTGGTGTCTATCTGTACCCTATGGCAGAGTTGATTGGCCCATCCTGATGAATTTTTGGACACAGTTCAGGAGACTCTCGCTGTATCTACAGAATGTTTCACACATCTAAACTCCTGAGTGCAGCTGTAGGAGATTATCTCAGTTTGTGACACAGAGAGCTTTAGATACTCTCCTTCATGACCTGCAGCTTACTTTTACCTTTGTTCTGCAGTTAAGAAGCAACAACCTAGTATTTAAGCTTGCTAAGGTGCAATCTTTGTGTTTTGCCTGCTGGTGGACATTTAGTCTGAGGTTTTGTTCCTTTTTATGGTTTCTTATAGGACTGGCCCCGTTCCCTGCTGTTTGTATTCCATTATCTCAGCAGTGTTTGTGTCGCATCTTTTTCACAGTTAATATATATCAGCTGTTTCAACCATTGGCTATGTGCCCATTTGAACGACTCTTGTGCAGACTTTGTCCAAGTTGAAGGTGCCACAAGAGCCTTCCTTGTCTTTACTGCAACAGACACTCCCCCTTTGAAAGGAAAAAAGGGTGTTAAAACTTAATGTAGGCCCCGGTCACACGGGCAGGAAACTGCGGGGGGGGGGGGAAGCGTGGCTGTTTGCCCTGGGGCAAACTAACACGCAGTAAAGCGATCATACATCCTGTGGAGGTTCTGTGGAGGTACCGTGGAGCTTCTGTGGTTACGGAGAGGCTTCAATCACAACACATGCCTGCGCGCAACGAAGAATACGCATTGCACCGCCGCCGCCAGGATGTGACGCTACACGTCGCTCTGGCAACGGGGCTGTTTGGAGTCCCATTGCCAGAGCGACACGTAGCGTCACATCCTGGTGAAGGCGGGGCAATGTGTATTGCTGTCCCCTGCAGCAGGGATCCTGTGAAGACGTGTGGATCCCCCGCCGCGGCTTGGCAGCCCTAGTAGGTTCTCTTAGGCTGCCATCGCACACACTAAATAATCCACTCTCAATCCACATTCAGTGCACTTTCCAACTGGATTTTGCCAGTTCATGCAGTAAAAATCCAGTTGGAAAGTGCACTTAAAGTGGATTGAACGTGGATTATTTAGTGTGTGTGACCCCAGCCTTAGATTTCTTAGTTTCCCATTTATAGGACTTCACTGAGGCCATACCATTCTTTGAGAGTCTGCCCATCTTCTCTGAGCTTGGGTCTTTCAAATCTTTGATATTTTCTTCTGCTGCCAGGGAAATAACTGAGGCACTAGCCCTTCCACTTGTCTAGGGAGC
Source organism: Gekko japonicus (assembly GCF_001447785.1). Taxonomy (NCBI): domain Eukaryota; kingdom Metazoa; phylum Chordata; class Lepidosauria; order Squamata; family Gekkonidae; genus Gekko; species Gekko japonicus. The sequence goes on from NW_015162044.1 coordinate 28,787, forward strand.
TTAATGCCAAAGCCACTAGTCAAGGGGAGAGATGGGAGTATCTCACAGTTCAGCTTTTAGAAGATTCAGCACAGAAGCAGATCTGACTGTGGGACTGCGCAGAGAGCCGCTTGAAGAACTGTAGGTCTGAAGGTCAGCAGAACTTTATAGTGTTATTTAATATGTGTATTTTAAAATAGTTCTTAGAAATCTTAATAAAGAGTACTCCTTGAACAAGAAACAAAATGTTTTTGAACTTTGCTTTGTAGTCAATATAATTGGTAATTAAGTCTAAGCATGTCTCACAGCCTAAGGTCCATCTCCTGTTTAGTGGGAAGACAGGATAACTGTTTTGGTTGGATAAAATCCCTGCCTGCTGAATTGCTCTCTCCCCTTGCTGCCCCATTTTCAGCCATGTAAATGAAACGGAACTATTATTTGTCAGACGAGAAGGCTCTATCTGAATGATGCGAATGATTCTGTCTAGATCCATAGCACTTGAAATGTTTACTGTACTTCCCTAGAAACTATGTAACTATGCACATGACTGCAGCCTTAGTGTTAATACAGCAGGGAGTGAATCCTTTTAACATTTTTGTCTGGGTTGGGGGGAGTGGCTTGTATGAATTTTAGACTAACTGGGTTTTATTCCATTTTACCTGTTGCATAGCCACAGCCTTTGTGATGGGGTTAAGTTAAAGTAAATAAGCACTCCTGTGCATGGCCCTGCATCCATCTGTGCTGGAGCTAGAGGAGACAAGTTGAGGGAATAAAGAGGAGTTTGTCCAATGATACAATATATTATGAATGTAGGTTGAGAAGATATATGGGGGCTACCGTGGTAGCTTAGAGGTTAAGATGCTAAGCTTGGCAGTTCGAGACCCGAGTGCCGAAAATGGAGTGAGCTTCCATCTCTGGCCCCAGCTCCTGCCAACCTAGCAGTTCGAAAGCAAGAAATTAAAAGTAGATGAACGGGTACCGCTTCAGTGGGAAGGTAACAGCGTTCCGTGCGCCTTGGTGTTTAGTCATACCGGCCACATGACCACATCTTTTTTTTTTTAATCCTTCCATTTGTATACCGCTCACACCCTGAGGGCTAAAAGCGGTTCATATGTTTAATCAGTACAAGTCCTAACCAAGGGCCACATACAAGGGGTGTGTGTGTGTGACTAACCTACCAGGCACCCTTTGTAGCGAGTTGTTTTTCTGTTGTCTGCGGGCGACGTCCTCTTGGCGCTGGTCTTAATTTACGACTTCCTGGCTGTTGCGACACCTTTCGAGTCTGGGCCGAGCGCACATCCGCGCATGCTCGCTGTCGGCCTCTGTCCATCAGGCTCCGGCCTGTCGCGTTGCTCCACCTCCATGTCTGTCGGCCCAGCCTCCTCTCACTCGCCAGTAGCCGCCATGCTTCTCCGCTCATCGCTCGCTCACGCCGCCACTGCACCACAAGGGACGTGTGCCCCCCCGCTCTAAGAGCAGGTACCCAATTTGTCTATTTGCCCTTTAACAGGCTTTCGAGCCGCTGGGTGGGCGGGAGCTCACTCCGGCCGCGGTGGGGCTCGATCAGCCAAAGCTGCTCGGCCAGATGTAATGCAGGCTTCACTTACCGCCTGCGCCACCGCTCCCTTTGAACAGCACTGGCTCTTTGGCTTGTAAACGGAGATGAGCACCGTCCCTTAGAGTCGGATATGACTAGCTTTCGAGCAAGGGAAACCTTTACCTTTACTTTTACAGCATACAGCTGTAGTGATCTTCCCTGTGTTTTTTAGATAGTTCCATCCTCTCCCTCCTACAAAGTCTGCAAATCTGAAACAATCAGATTCTTTTAGTGCTGGCCAACGTTAGAAGCAGAACTGCAGTACTGAAAATAAGATGGGAGGGCAATTATCTAGCTGTTATATTCTAAAGAGAAAAAGAAGAACCCCCTGCTGTAAATTGGAGACAGGGAAATCACAATTTAAATTATAACAGTAATGATAATAGATGTAACCGCTGCCTCTCTTGGATCAATGGGACTGCCCCAGAGCACTTTTCTGCTTTTATACAATGAGCAACTTTGCACAGTATGTGATCCTCCAATTGTATTTATGGGGGAATAGCTCACACTTCATTTCTTCAGTCTAAAACTCAAATGTTTATTGCAATGTGCAAGAGCATTAGAAGTAGTTACTTAGACAAATTAAATGATTCAGCACAGTAGCTTTGAAAAGTCTAATTTCTATGCATTGAATAATTTTTATAATTGTGTGCAGAGAGCAGAGGGGGGGAAAGCTAGATTTACATTGTTATTCATAACATTTATGCCCTACTCTGTTGGTTTAAATGTCAGCAACCTATCTGTAGCTCATCTGTAAACCAATAATATCTCACACAAATGTTTAAATAACATTAAGATTTTAAGACCACAATATTAAACCACATTATCTGTCTTTAACTTCTTTTAATGTGGATTGCTCCGGAATCCTTTAGACTTGGTGCAATCTGGATTTTTAGATTTCCAGATATTTTGCTGTGTTTTCCTTATAACAGCTCCTTTGGAATCATTATAGCCTTTGCATGCAAATATGCAATTAGGACATTCTAAAAAATACATATGATGGACTTAGTAATTTGGAATGGCTCCTTGGGGTATTCAGTAAATGTAATTGAGTTTTTCTTTAAACCCCATTATGGTTTTGTGCCTTATAATGCGGGTGGGGGGAGATTTCTCTCTGCATTAAATGAAATATTAAGCTGCTTTTCCAAAAGTCTGTTTTTCTGTTAAGAGCATGACCATAGCCATGCTAAAATGCAGGCTTAGCCATTTTGGATCACCACATGTGGATTCTGGAAACACAAGACCTTGTAAATAGTTCATTCCTATCAAATGCAGTGTGAACATTTTTAAAGTTATGTCTAGTTAACATTTTTAAAGTTATGGCTGGCCGGCCGGACTCTGCCCCAGATAATTTGGACAGGGCATTAGGAGCCGTGGCTGGATGGTTACAGCAGAGCCGGTTGAGATTAAATCCAACCAAGACAGAGGTCCTGTACCTGAGTCGTGGGAGCCCGGGATTGGGAATCTGGCTTCCGATGCTCTGTGGTGTGCCTCTGACACCAGTGCCAAGGGCAAGGAGCCTTGGTAGGCTTGCCAAGTCCCCCTGGGGATTGAGGAAACCACCGCCCCAGAGGCCTGTTCCCCGCCGCTGGCGGATCGGGCCCTGGGGGGAGCCCCACCCCCACGTGCACGTCACCAGGAAGTGACATGACGCTGCCGGGCATGCTGGGGGCGGGGCCACGACCATCCGAGGGAAAACTCTATGGTTTTCCCTCGGACAGTCATGGCCCTGCCCCCAGCATTGTCACAACCCTTCCTGGTGACGTGCATGCTTCGCACGCGCACAAGCCACAAGTCAGGAGTCCCCCGCTGCGGCAATTTTTTCACTTGGCAACCCTAAGCCTTGGGGTGATCCTTAATGCCTCACTTTCAATGGAGGCCCTGGTTGCTGCTGTTGCCAGGTCTGCCTTCTATCATCTGAGGCAGGTCAGGAAACTTGTTCCCTATCTCTCCTCCCAGGTCTTAGCTACAGTGAGCCATGCAGTGGTCACTTCCAGGCCGGATTACTGTAACTCACTTATGTGGGTCTGCCCTTGAACCTGACCTGGAAACTCCAGCTAGTGCAGAATGCAGCGGCCCACTTGCTGACAGGCCTGCATTCAGCCAGTGCTGCACTAACTGCACTGGCTACCAGTTGAGTACTGGATCTGCTTCAAGGTTATGGTACTGACCTTTAAAGCCCTATGTGGCCTGGGACCAGCATACCTTCGGGACCGCCTCTCCCCATATATGCCCCGGAGAGCCTTGTGCTCTGCAGACCAACATCTACTGGTAGTCCCTGGCCCCAGAGACATCCACTTAGCCTTGACCAGGGCCGGGCCCTTTCTGCCCTGGCCCCAGCCTGGTAGAACACACTCCCAGCTGAAATCAGGGCCCTGCGGGACTTGTTACAGTTCTGCCAGGCCTCCAAAACGGAGTTGTTCTGCCAGGCTTTTGGTTGAGGTGGCGGATATCTTCACCATCTCAGCCTCCCCTGCCCTTAGTAAGCCTACAGATGCTTACTACCCTGTTAACGTCTAACAGGAGGTGTATCGGACTGGTTTAGAACAATGTATGCTTTTGCTGCCACCTTGTTTTAATTAACTGGTTTTAATTATATATCTATTGTATTTTATTTATGTTGTAAGCCGCCCTGAGCCCACCATGGGATAAGGGTAATAAATAAATAAAATAGCGGTATGGTTGCATTAAAAACATGTGTGGGTTGTCAAATGGGAAGATTAAGAATGAAGGGTATCTAGGATAAATTGGCCATGCTGGTCACACAGCACTGATCCTAAGGGCAGAACAAAGTACTATAAGGAACAAAAGTCCTCTTGAGGGGAACTATTCACATGGCTACCAATGGCTACTATTAGGGTTTCCAACCTCCAGGTGGTACCTGGAGATCTCCTGCTATTACAATTGATCTTCAGATGACCAAGATACGTTCCTCGGGAGAAAATGGCTGCTTTGGAGGTCAGACTCTATGGCATTATATACCAGTGCAGTCCCTCCCTTCCCCAAACCCTGCCCTCTTCGTGCTCCATCCCCCAAATCTTCAGGTATTTCCCAACCCAGAGCTGGCAACCCTAATAGTAGCTACTAGTCATGATGGATATCCAGTATAGGGTGCGGTTTTTTTGGTGGCGGGGAGCTCCCGGACGGCATCCCAAGTGCGTGCGCTTTGGGGGGCGGATTTCCCCCCGCTTTTCCCCTCAGATGGCTGTGGCCCTGCCCCCAGCGTGTCCGGCGTCAGCACATCACATCCGGCTGACGTGCACGCCGAGGTGGGGTTTCCCCCGGGGCCCGATTCTGCGGTGGCGGAAATCGGGCCTCCAAAGCGGGGGGAAATCCACCCCCCAGGGGGACTTGGCAGCCCTAATCCAGTACCAGAGGCAGTGTGCTTCTGTACATTTATTTATTTATTTATTTCATCTGATTTTATCCTGCCCCTTCCTTGGCAATCAAAGCTCGAGGTGGCTAACAGCATAAATACAAATAAATAGAAATACAAGTATCCTATAAAACATTTTAATACAGTGGCATTCTGTCATGATGATCAGAAAAGCTGATAGTAGGCCCAATAAGATTGCTGCAGTGGAATGCCTGGAGGAATAATTCATCAGTTGCTGGGATAATACTTCAGTTACTGGGGAGCACAGGTGTGTGGGGGGGGCTGTTGTGGCCATCCTGCTTATGGGCATCCTAGATGCAGCTGTTTGGCCACTTGGTGAGCTTTTGGTCTGATCCAGCACAGCTCTTTTTACAGTTACCTTCTACAGTTCCACGGGGCCTGCAAGATGGAGCTCTTCCTCCAGGCCTTCGCTTAGGGAGCTGCACCCAAGAAACTGAGGTCCTGGCCCCAATATTAACATCATCATCAACAGCCTAATATAACCCAGACTTGACATTAGCTGGATGTTGCCTGTGGATACTGCTAATGCCTGCCATCTTGAAACAAACTGTACTAGCACTTTATATTATACTAGCAGTAAAGCCCGTTGTGGAAATAAATACAACGAGATCTAGAAAGAGGCTCTGGGGGAGTGCTCTGGCTTTGGGCAAACAGTGTCATTTTGCTGTGGTGACCTCAGCAGGTTATAATGACAGAGTCCACTGTTTTCTCCAGAGGAACTGATCTCTGCTCCCTGAAGAGTAATTGTAATTTTGAGTGATCTGTAGCCCTCACCTGGAGATTGGCAACAATTGATCCCCATGAGGGACTGAGTGGTTTGGAGGGTGGGGTCTATGGCATTGTACCTGTCTGAGGTCCCACCCCTCCTCAAACCAAACCCTCTTCAGGCACCATCCCTCAAATCTCCAGGAATTTCCATACCTAAAGCTGGCAACTTTATTTCCTCCCCTCTCAGTAGCCTCTTATTTTGCCTTAAATTGGTTTTGATGTCAGCAGAGTGAGAAAATGCCAGAGGCTCTGGGTGGGTGCCCCATCGTAAATGCACCAAACAATTCCTAAAGATTTGCCAAAACACTACTCTGTCAATAAATTGCAGCACTTTGAAGTAGCACCAGAGCTTTAAGAGCTCTCCAGCTGTCACCTGGAGACTGGCAACAGCTTGTTTGGAGGGTGGGGAGCATGGCATTGTATCTGTCTGAGGTCCCCCTCTTCCTCCTCCTCCTCCTCAGACCCCACTCTCAGCAGGCTTCATCCCTAAAATATCCTGGAATTTTCCAACCTGGAGTTGGCAACCCTATGTCCCCCCCCCAGCCTCTGCCTAGAGAAAGGGCAGTCTTTTCCTGCAGTGGGAACCAAAGCAGCTGTCATCATTCTCCTCTCCCCCTATGAGGTATGTTAAGGTTGAAAGTGTGTGAATGGTCCATACTCCCCCAGGCAGCTTTTAAAACATGATCCTGGGACCTACACACCACCAGACATTCCAACTGCCTTGCGGGGAGGGGGGTGAGTTTGAGGTGTGGAATGCAGTGAAGTCCAATCAGCTTCCATATGCAAAAGACCTTGAAGGTTCCATATGCAACTGACATTCCAACTGCCTTGCGGGGAGGGGGGTGAGTTTGAGGTGTGGAATGCAGTGAAGTCCAATCAGCTTCCATATGCAAAAGACCTTGAAGGTTCCATATGCAACTGACATTCCAACTGCCTTGCGGGGAGGGGGGTGAGTTTGAGGTGTGGAATGCAGTGAAGTCCAATCAGCTTCCATATGCAAAAGACCTTGAAGGTTCCATATGCAACTGACATTCCAACTGCCTTGCGGGGAGGGGGGTGAGTTTGAGGTGTGGAATGCAGTGAAGTCCAATCAGCTTCCATATGCAAAAGACCTTGAAGGTTCCATATGCAACTGACATTCCAACTGCCTTGCGGGGAGGGGGGTGAGTTTGAGGTGTGGAATGCAGTGAAGTCCAATCAGCTTCCATATGCAAAAGACCTTGAAGGTTCCATATGCAACTGACATTCCAACTGCCTTGCGGGGAGGGGGGTGAGTTTGAGGTGTGGAATGCAGTGAAGTCCAATCAGCTTCCATATGCAAAAGACCTTGAAGGTTCCATATGCAACTGACATTCCAACTGCCTTGCGGGGAGGGGGGTGAGTTTGAGGTGTGGAATGCAGTGAAGTCCAATCAGCTTCCATATGCAAAAGACCTTGAAGGTTCCATATGCAACTGACATTCCAACTGCCTTGCGGGGAGGGGGGTGAGTTTGAGGTGTGGAATGCAGTGAAGTCCAATCAGCTTCCATATGCAAAAGACCTTGAAATGCTGGGCGGGACTGCACAAAGCAGCCAGTCAACCCAGCCAGCGTCTTCTGACTGACAGTTCAAGCGTCCATACACTAAAGGAGTGCATTTTAGAACTTTGGCACCCACTATTCAATTATATATAAGGAGAGATTATGTTATGTTTTATAATCATATTGTTATGATTTTACTCAATTTTGTTTTAGCTTTGTCTTATATACTTCATGTAAGCCTCCCTGAGCCTGCCTTGGCCACGAGGGCGGGATATAAATTTAAATAAATAAATGTTCTTATTCAGACTTCTCTGCTCCATATATTCCCAGTATTTAGAAATGATATGGTAGATCTGCAGGTAGAACACGTCTGATGTTTGTGTTAAAAATATTTTTTAAAAGAAGGGTTTTGAACATAATGATCATTTTTCTTGGGGTTGCAAAACACATAAGCTATCAATCAAATGCCTTCTGAACATTATAGTAGCTTTCACGAATGCTGATATGAGAGGGGCAGATGAAAAGATCATATGCACATGAAAATATTACGATAGAATGTGCCGGATGAACTGTTCCATGTGTTGGTGAAGTGACATGATCACCCCATTATTGGCTCTGTTTGCAGACAGGAAATAATTGATCTGGGAATTCCTGAAAATGGGGAACATTTCTTTTAACCTTTGGACATAAATTACACTTCCGCTTGTACAATGACCCTAGCAGAAAATTCTCCTGTGGATACAAGCCACTGTCCTTTATTTTGAAAGATGCAAAAAAGGCTCCTTCAACAAGTGAATCTTTTTTAAAAAAAAAATCAATTGCAGATAAAATGATTAAGGTTCCTAAGTTAAGTTTTCTGTAATGTATCACAGCTAGCTTTTTCACTTTTCTCCACTGTTGGAGGCATATGCTCCTCTCTAATAATCTGTAACTGGCTCTGTTGACAGTGTTAAGCTAAAGAAAGAACTTGCCATCTGCACTGGTTTTTGCTAGCTAACCCAGTGATGAGGGTCCGTTTCTGAAATTCACACCTATCATGACCCTGCTCCTTATACACAAGTGCTAGTCATTAGCTTCTAATCTGCTGCCAGTCATTCCTTCATCATATGTACACTGCCATGTATAGTCATAATATTTAAACTGAGTATTGCTTCCAGTCCTCTGAGACTCTAGTCAAGTACCATTGTTTATACTGCTGCTCCAGCCAGTGCCTCTATCCTTGACCCTGAATTCTGCATTTAAAAAGCTAGTTTGCAGTTTACGCGGGAAGATGCTGATATGGCAACACAAACTGAAGTACCTGGCTACATACCAGAATCTCTGGATTTCAGCCACTGTTTGTAAACCCGAAGAGTGCTTTGTAATATCATCAGGACACAACACTGTTGTTTAGTGTTGTTTCATTAAAGGATTCCGTTGGCACCTCACTTGTGTAGAAGGAGAGTTGCGCGTAGGACATGGAATACTGACTTCAGGGTGAGTTAGCACTCCCTTTCTATACGTATTTGCTTTTATTTCCTCTGGCGTCAGTGACAGTTTGGTGTAGTGGTTAAGAGCACGGACTCTAATATGGGAGAACCAGGTTTGATTCCCCACTCCTCCACATGCAGCTGCTGGTTTGACCTTGGGTCAGTCACAAGTTCTGTCAGAGCTGTTCCTGAAAGAGCAGTCCTCTCAGAGCTCTCTCAGCTCCACCTGTTGTGGGGAAGGGGAGAGAAAGGGATTGGAAGCCGCTCTGAGACTCCTTCAGATAGTGAAAGGCGGGGTATAAATCCAATCTCCTCTCCCCCTCCCCCTCTGGGATGACAGTTTAAGGAAGTTTCAGAAAGGAACATCAAATATAGTATATATCAAAGTCCAGTGGCACCTTTCAAGACCAACAAAGTTTTATTCAAGGTATAAACTTTCATGTACAAGCTCACTTCTTCAGATAACTGTATCTGAAAAAGTGTGCTTGCACACAAAAGCTTATACCTTGAATAAAACTTCACTGCTCTTAAAGGTGCCACCAGACTCAAACTTTGTTCTGCTGCTTCAGACCAACATGGCTACCCACCAGAATCTATAGTACCGATCATCTCTCCCTTATTATAATTGAATAGCAACGTTCTATATTGCAACGTTCTACATTTGGCCCCTTTAGTGTTAGGCCGGAAGAACTGCCACTCAGAAGACACTGGCTGGGTTGACTGGCTGCTTTGTGCAGTCCCGCCCAGCGTTCCAAGGTCATTTGCATATGGTAGCTGATTGAACTTCATTCCACACCTCAAACTCCCCCCCCGCAAGGCAGTTGGAATTTTCAGTTGCATAACATACCTCATAGGGGAGAGGAGAATGATGTCAGCTGCTTTGGTTACCACTACAGGGAAAGGCTGCCCTTTCCCTAGGCAGAGGCTATGGGGGGGGGTTGTAAAACTTAAGACGACAGACAGGCAGATAAAAGTAGGCTGATGGTTGCCTGGGTTGCCAGCTCCAGGTTGGAAAATTCCAGGATATTTTAGGAATGAAGCCTGCTGAGGGTGGGGTCTGAGGAGGAAGAGGGGGACCTCAGACAGATACAATGCCATACTGCCCACACTCCAGACAAGCTGTTGCCAGTCTCCAGGTGACAGCTGGAGAGATCTTAAAGCTTTGGTGCTACTTCAAAGTTCCCCAGGAGCCCAAAACAGAGTAGTGTTTTGGAAAATCTTGAGGAATTGTTTGGTGCATTTACGATGGGGCTCCTGGGGAACTATTGTTGCCAATCTTGGCCCAGCAGCCATCAAACCATTCTCTTCAACCCCCTGCTGTGCAGCTGACTTCCCCCTAGGGTTGCCAATCTCCAGGTGGGACCTGGAGATCTCCCACTGTTACAATTGATCTCCAGATGACAGAGATACACATTGGGGCCAGTCCTGATAGGGTTGCCAACTCCAGATGGGAAATTCCTGGAGATTTGAGGGATGGTGCCTGAAGAGGGTTTGGTTTGAGGAGGGGTGGAACCTCAGACAGGTACAATGCCATAGACTCCACCCTCCAAACCAGTCAGTCCCACATAGGGAACCATTGTTGCCAATCTCCAGGTGAGGGCTGGAGAGCACTCAGAATTACAACTGCTCTGCAGAAGGGAGGGCGGACGTCAGCTGAAGTCAAAGGGGCAGATAATGGTAGGTTGATGGTTAGCTGGGAAGGAGATGGGGTTGCCAACTCCAGGCTGGCAAATTCCTCGGGATTTGAGGGGTGGAGCCTGGAGAGGGTGGGGTTTGCGGAGGGGTGGGACCTCAGACAGGTAGAATGCCATAGACTCCACCCTCCAAACCAGCCATTTCATCCTGGGTAACAATTGTTGCCAATCTCCAGGTGAGGGCTACAGATCACTCAAAATTACAGTTACTCTTCAGGGAGCAGAGATCAGTTCCTCTGGAGAAAACAGTGGACTCTGTCATTATACCCTGCTGAGGTCACCACAGCAAATTGACACTGTTTGCCCAAAGCCAGAGCACTGCCCCAGAGCCTCCTTCTAGATCCCGTTGTATTGCTTTCACAACGGGCTTTACTGCTAGTTAGTAATATAAACACACAGCCTTTGGCTGTGCTTTTTTGGATGTATTTTCAGGGACACAGAAAGGATCATAACAGGGATCTGCAACCTCTAGAGGCACGTGGTTCGCTCCAGAACTGAAAATGGCTGTTTCAGAAAGAAAATATAATCTTTAAGTTGTATATTGGAGGGGTAGGTAGGATATGTAAAGTATATTGGAAAGGTAGGTAGTATATGTGACAGGGATTTCTTTTATGGGATTGTTGTTCAGTCGCACAGTCGAGTCCGACTCTTCGCGACCCCATGGACCAGATCACGCCAGGCCCTCCTGTCTTCCGCCATCCTCTGAAGTCTGCTCAATTTCATGTTCGTTGCATCTATGACACTGTCTAACCATCTCATCCTTTGCCGTCCCCGTCTCCTTTGACCTTCAATCTTTCCCAGCATCAGGGTTTATGGGAATTTATGGGATTAAAAAGCTTCAAAGAGATGATTTACAGAAAGGGAAATAGGTGAGGTGAGCAATTGTCACTCATTCCAAGTGTGAACCATATGCCAATTTATTCCAGTGCACTAAAAAAGAATCACACATTTGGGCTGCCGAAATGTTATGGATTATTAATTGACACATCGCAACAATTGGCTGTGTTAAGTTTCAGCTGTGCAAATAGGCGTTATTAGACTAGTTCTTGCTCTCAGTTTTGACATGTTTTGGCTCTGATGCCTAGATTTGAAGGAAGGATTAGTGGGGTGAGATTGGTAAAAGACTACTAGGCTTGAAGGAACAGAAGACACCTGGCCAGGGGACAGCCCAGAACCCTGAACTGTGGATTTCATTGAGGCTGTGTGTGGCTGGGTTTAAATGTGTGGGATTTACCTGCATTTCAACTTACCAAGCTCCCAGTTGCTATTCTTTGTATAAATCCCAAAAGTCCTCTTAGGCAGAAACTGAATTTTTTTGTTATGGTTTTGAACATGCTATTAACGCAGCGGGGACTTGATATATGATTGACAGCTGCAGGCACTACTTTACAATACAAATGGGTAATGATTAAGTCACTCAGGAAAAAAAGTGAAAGAAACACAGACCAACATGTTCCTGATTTTTAAGCTCTTGTGTTTGATTCTGGAACAAAGCATATTGTATTTGAAATAAGATAAGAAACTGCTTCCCACACAAATGGAATAATTACCAATAATTTGCAGGAAAGAGAACCTTAAACAAAATTAATTTTGAATAAATCCATCTATCATTCTGAAATTGGGTTGCATTTTAATCATTTATCAGGATTTTTGACCTGTCTTATCTTCATGGATTCAGAGGTGGAAGATGAGGGAGTTATCAGAATTTAGAAACCCATCTGGATTTCAAAGATGTAGCCATCAACACTGTGCAGCCTTCTGTAATATGCAATTTATTTGATGGACACAGCCTGTTCTACTGTATATGGCAAAACTGCTCTTAGCTGAATCTTCGTTGACTAGATTCTTAAGACCATATATTTCACATGGAAACTAGATTTCATCATAATGTTGTGATAGGGTTGCTTGAGTAGCAAAGGACGATATAAAATGTCCTTGGGCAAGAACATTTTAATCTTGCCCTTTGTTCAAAGAGCTCAGGATGCTGTACATAGTTCCTCCATCTCTGTTCTGTGCTTATAACAACGCTTTGAGGTAGGTTAGGGTAAACATCTATGGCTGTTTCAAGGTTAGCCAGATAGCTTCATGGCAGTGTGGGAATTTGAACTCAGGTCTCTCCCAGACTATGTTTGTTGTGTTCGTCTAACTGTTTGTTGTGATTTTCTGCTTTTGGGTATCACCTAGTAATAATTATCATTTTGTTATCAACACAGGTCACAGAGGCATTCACTTGGAAGCAAATTGATTTCTGCATTTGAAGTTCATTTCTAGTATATAGTTTACGTTAATTCTTTAGAATAATCCCTCCACGATAGAGCTCTCCTCAAGGCAAAATCTCATGTTGTCTGAAGCAGTGTGCCTGTGTGTGAATGAGGGATTGAGAGAGATGACCTGCCAGCTCTTTCTTAAATAATCCCCTTGCCACATGTTGCAGTTGTGCATAGCCAGGGACTAAGATCAAAATCTTGTGAATGACACTCTAGATGCATAGCCTGACTCCTTGCAAGAGAATGCAAGCATGTAAAATACTTTCCGGTAAAGAAATTCAACAAGTATGTTTTTTAGAAATAAGGCTAATCCCCCATGAACTGTTGTACTGCAATAGGGGAAGAGAGGGCAGCCAGTATATAGGCTGTATTTGAGTTTCTCTATATCTAACCCTATTGTATAAGCCAGGGCCAGATTTAGACTTGCTGAGGCCCTAAGCTATACAAAACCCAGAGGCCCCCCTACTGTTTTAAATTACATCAGCTGGTCTCAGAAAAATTTTAAAACATATACGCCGTTTTAATATTTGAAATCATTTTTTTATATTGTGTTTTTATTTGAGGCCCCAGCAGATTGCGAGGCCCTAAGCTGTAGCTTATTTAGTTTATGCCTAAATCCGGCACTGGTATAAGCCCATATAAGCAGCTGTCTGATTCAGACTAGACTAGGCTCATTTTGTTGCTGCCAACTTCCCCATAAGTAATCTCCAAATTCTCTGGGGTCATCTTCCTTTTAATTTGACCACCACACTTAATGCACAGTGGACTTCTGGTGTTCTTTGTCTCCCTAAGGTTGGTATACTACTTGGCACTGCTGTCCAGTCATGCTAGTGTGCCTTTGATTAATTAGTGTCATACGTCAAACAAATAGCTTTGTACATCACAAATTAAAAGATGCCTGCTCCTTGGGAGGAAAGTGATGGAAAACCTAGAAAGCATAATCAAAAGTAGAGACATCACCCTATCAACAAAAGTCCATATGGTCAAAGCAATGGTATTCCCAGTAGTAATGTATGGCTGCGAGAGATGGACTGTAAGGAAGGCCGAGCTCCGAAGAATAGATGCTTTTGAATTACGGTGCTGGAGAAGACTCTTGAGAGTCCCTTGGACTGCAAGGAGATCAAATCGGGCAATCCTAAAAGACATCAACCCTGACTGTTCCCTGGAAGGCCAGACACTGAAGCTGAAGTTCAAATACTTTGGCCACCAAATGTGAAGGGAGCACTCACTGGAGAAGACCCTGATGATGGGAAAGACTGAAGGTCAAAGAAGACGGGGACGGCGAAGGATGAGATGGTTAGACAGTGTCATAGATGCAATGAACATGACATTAAGCAAACTCCAGAGCATGACAGAAGACAGAAGGGCCTGGCATGATGTGGCCCATGGGTTCGCAAAGAGTCGGACTCGGCTGAGCAACTGAACAACAACACGTCAACCAAGGAGGTCCGTGTTCAAACACCTGTTCTGCCATGAAGTCATTGGGGTGATCCTGTGCCACTCTTCTCTCACAGCCTAACATACCTCACAGGGTGCTGAGAGTGTAAAATGGAGGAGAGGAAAACAGTGTATGCCACCCTGAGAACCTTGGAAGAAAGGCAGCATAACAATATGATAGACAAAGCCCCGGCTCTCCATTCCTGTGGGAATTTCCTACAGGGTGTATGTACGAGTCTTCATAGTCCCCGTAGAGCTTCATGGCGATATTAACCAAAGCAAATAGCACTTCCATTTATCTTACCCTAATTATCCAAATATTTTGGATGTCCCCTGCTGTTCAGGTAAATGAGGATTTATAGTATTCATTAGATTAATTCCTCTATTTATTGCAGACACACCACTTTTACAGTGCAGTCCTGTCTAATCCCATTGACTTCAGTGGATTTAGACTTAAGTAACCCTGCGGTGGCTCAAGTGGTTAAGACGCTGAACTGCAGGCTGTGGAAGGTCAGTAGTTCAGCAGTTCGAGACCCGAGTGCCGCATGATGGAGTGAGCTCCCATCTCTGGCCCCAGCTCCTGCCAACCTAGCAGTTCGAAAGCAAGAAATTGCAAGTAGATAAATAGGTACCACTTCAGTGGGAAGGTAACAACGTTCCGTGCACCTTGGTGTTTAGTCATGCCAGCCACATGACCATGGAAATATCTTCAGACAGCGCTGGCTCTTCGGCTTTGAAACGGAGATGAGCACCGCAACCCTAGAATCGGATTCGACTGGCTTTCGAGCAAGGGAACCTTTACCTTTACTTTAACCCTTCATAGGATTGCATTGTTAAAAACTTACTTTGTGACTTTCAGTCTCCAAAGGGAGTGGGTCCCTATCTATGCTCGGAACCATATAGACAATGCAGTGAATTTAAATGATATGCTCAGCCATCTTATCAGACTCTTAACTGTGGACTTTCTGTGAAAGAGGAATTATATGGCATATCTGTGTGATTCCAATTTACCATACAGTATGGATGAATTATGTGCTTTGAATAGTCATCTTTCCTCTTCAAGAATTTGGATGCTTTGCCAATCATAATATAATAAGTCGAAAGCATGTGTACAAACTCTGACAGCATTTAAGAATCTCACAAGTCTCCCTGCTTTACCTTTTAATATAACAAGTTTTGACTTTGATACAGAGAGGCTAATATTGCAGAAAGCCATTTTTGGTTGAGCTGATATCCACCTGGCATGCAAATATATGTGAAATTCAAAGAAGTTCATGCATGGCAACACTTCACTTTTCAGTATTTCTTAGCTTTGGCAGCATTTAGGAATGCGATCTATGCATTTGAATATGTATGCGCTGTGGATATAGGGTATATATACCTAATTTTTAACAGACTCTTAAGTGACCTAGCATCATGACGGTTGAGAACTCACTGTGGGATGTTTAGGTTAGTAGTGGGGAAAATCCAGCCTTGTGAGATGCTTTTTTGGGGGGGTTCCAAAACAGTTCACTGGTGGTGGTAGCAAATACCACCAAGTCACAGTCAACATATGGCAACCCCTTGGGGTTTTCAAGGCAAGAGACATTCAGAGGTAATTTGCTATTGCTTTCCTGTGTGTAGACACCCTTGACTTCCTTGTTGCTCGCCCATCCAAATACTGACTGGGGACAACCCTACTCGGCTTCCGAGATCTGATAAGATTGGGCTAGTCTGGGCCATCCAGGTCAGGGTAACACTTCACTATAGGGTTCTTAAAGTTGTTTATTTCATATAATCAGGTTCAGTTTTTATTTATTCAGGTTCAGGTTCAGGTTCAGTTTTTATTGCCTTTAGCCATAGGCCATTACAATGACAGAACAGGATATAAACTACCAAAACCCATAAAAATAAAAAGCTAATTTAATACACAATAAAACATTTTAATAATTCCAATTATTTCATCCTGGTCTCCATTAGTAATCGAGCTATGGTGCTGCTACTGTTTCCCCCCCGCCCCGAATTTTCTCTGCAGCGAGGGCAAAGAGGGCTGAGGCCTCCCCTTGGTTAGTGGGATCCCCCTTTTATTTTGGACTTTTAAGAGGCACCCCCTTGTAGAGCCTAAGTGCCAGGAGATCTGAAACTTGGGGAGTCTCATGAAGGCAGCTGGGTACAGCCATGACATTGAAAATTCCCAAGAAAGGAGAGGAAGGGTGCAGTCTCCCCCACCTCAAGTGGCATATTTGTTCTTAAGAACCAAAAAACTTCATGCTGAGCTCCAAGGTATGCCTAATATAATCATATCCCTTGCTCCAGGGGATACTTCATCAAGGCAATGTGAACCATTTCTAGCTATAGACAGTTGGGCAACCCTCAAGTATCGCTAATCCAAACCTGCCATTGATAATGGGCAGCCTAACATCCGATCCACCCAGGATGGGCTATTAGGAGGACACTTCTGGTTCTAAAATCACCCCACCTTGGAATGTCAGGTATTCCCTTCTAATCTTCCTGCCAGATTTTAACAGCAGTTATCTTCAAACTGCCCTGTCAGATTCAAATCCCATGTCTTGGACCAATCATATTCCTGGGAAAGTGGGCTCCCTTCCCCATAAAAAGATCATCCCAACTCAGTGGAAAGTGTGCCAGGTTCCTCCAGTATTTGAACATCCCCGCAACTGCTTTGCAGGCTCCCTTTCAATGCGTCTGCCCCTGGATTTCTTCAGACTTCAAGCCCCAGATAGAAGGTTGTATGTCCCTTCCCTAAAACTTCCCAATTTCCCCCCTTTTCCTTTTTATCAAGTGCACCTTCTTGTTGGTATGTGTGTGTGATTACTTAGGGAATTAGTTCTCAGGTGCTTTGGGCAGGTCCTTTACAGTTTTACTTTTGTTTTATTTTGTACTAGGAAAAAAGCCCGTTGTGGAAATAAATACAACAGCCTCTAGAAAGAGGCTCTGGGCGGCCTTGGACACTCAGTGTCAATTTGCTGTGGCGACCTCAGCAGGGTATAATGACACTGAGTCCACCATTTTCTCCAGAGGAACTGATCTCTGCTACCTAAAGAACAGTTGTAATTTTGAGTGATCTCCAGCCCTCACCTGGAGATTGGCAACGATGGTTCCCCAGAAGGGAATGAATGGTTTGGAGGGTGGATTCTATGGCTTTGTACCTGTCCGAGGTCCTATGCCTCCTGAAACCTCAACCTCTCCACACTCCATCCCTCACATATCCAGGAATTTCCCACCTGGAGTTGGCAACCCTATCTTCTTCCCAGCCAATCATCAACCTACTTTTATTTCCCCCTCACTCTTCAGCTTTCCACCCCCCACACACACCTGCAGCCTCTCCCGTGCTCTGAAGCCCTGACTGCTACGTCACATTGGCTGTCATATGGGGGCCACCTCAGCAGCATATAAGGATACAGAGCCCACCATTTTCTCCAGGGGAACTGATCTCTGGAAAGCAGTTGTAATTCTGAGTCATCTCCAGCCCTCACCTGGAGATTGGACACATTTTACCTCAGAACAGAAAACTGTTTAGAATGTTAGAGGCAAAAGCCAATCAAGTGGCATATGCGAACAACCTCTGTGTTCCGAAGCAAAGGCCAATGAGGCTGCATATGCAAATAATCTCTGTGTTCTGACTGGCTATGGGGGGGGAGAGGAACAGCAAACTGTTTAGAATGTTGGAGGCAGGACTCTGGCAAAGCAGCCAGTGGATAGGGAGACCCTCTGAATGACAGATCAGAGAGCGAACTGATTTTGGAGCGTGTGGAATGTTCTAGAGAAGTGCCACCACCATTCGGCTTTTATTTTTAAGGGAGATACAATAAAGCTATTTTTTGTATTAAAAAAACTCCCCCCCCTTCATATTTTTATTATGAGGTATCTCTACTGAGATCCACCCTGGTATCCATAGACCAAGGTCCTGCGTTATTCCTTTCTGGAACCCTTTTAAAGCTAGTTTCTCCTTCTCTGGGTCCAGTTTGGGGAACGTCTTTCAGCAAGGTTGCTGTGTCTTCAGACTGCCTCCTGCCTGCTTGCGAAACACCTGTAGGTGGTCCCTGTGTCATGGCTCGGTCCCCAGCCTCTTCTCATAGAGACGCCATTCATGGCGACATTGAGCCAAAATAATATGCTCCCATCAGAAGGTCCTGACAGGATACTCATGTAGCCCTCTCTTCCCTGTAGGGGAAGACTCCAAACTAGGGACTTGTGGCCTAGCTCTTTCACATAAGGAGTATGAATCAGCTCCCTAATAATCCAACATCAACTGTTTTGCCTCCTCAGAAGAGCCCACTGGAGAAGGCAAACAGCCACCACAGGTCCCTGGTGGTTGCTAAACAGCTGCTGGACTCAAACCAAACTACTTCCACTATGAAATCCCTCACAGCTTTACCAAAGAGTCAAGTCTTCTAGTAGTCATGTTTCCCCATAATGCATAAACTCTCATTTTGAATCTGGACGTGAGATTCTCTTGTATTTTGATATAGAGAAACTCTTAATAAGACTTTGCATGAAGACTTTATGATGTCCCTCTCAAAAAACCCAAGACAAACCATCCTCCTATCCAATGTGGTAGTGGGGGAAGATCAATAATATGTAGCACATTTTCATGCTAGTGCTTAGGATAACTGTTTAAGCCGGAAAGCTGTCCGAAATGCATGAGAGCAAACAGTAGAATTTATTAAAATTTTGGTCCATTTCCCTTTAAGTGGCGAGAAGAATGTAATTCAAACTAAAGTGCCCCTTCCCTTGAATTCCTACAATGGAGGCATTAACTCCAACTACCAGGAGAGAGAAGAACAAAAGCGGCCCGATTTGACTTGCTGCTAGGTCGTTGGTTAAACATGCCTTCTGTTTTGTGTAGCCGGAGCGGGTTGGTTTAAATGTTTCGTGGCACTTTGTTCCAGCTCTTACATTATTTCTGTGACAGCCTTTAACTTTTGTACTAAGTGTAGGCTTACCGTCACTTCAAAGAGTAAAGCCGTGCCACAAGTAATCCCTTCTGAGAACTGGCATCCTGTAATATATCGGTTCCTTTTGTTTGAGTGACTTATTAGATGCCCTCTCTCTATCAAGCATGAGAGGCTCATCAGACAGTATCCACCCTTTCCTTTCTTTGTACTAGGGAATCCAAAACGTCATGTGTAAGATGTGGGCTTGCTCCCTAGGAGGCCTCAGCTGTTTAATTCTTGGCACAACATGTAAAGTTGTCCGTTAGAAGCCCTGAGTCTTTTTTTTTATTATTATTATTATTATTATTATTAAGCTACCACTGGAACTTAAGGAAAGGAGGGGGGGGAAACCCGAATCTGGTTATAACCATGGCCTTTCTAGGAGACACAACATCCCTCTAATCAGAAATATAGATGTACTTTGCCTAGGCTGATTTTTGCCTAAGAACATAACACAAGAAGATCTCCACTGGATCAGACCAGTGTCCTGTTTCACACAGTGGCCAACCAGTTGCTTTGGAGGCCCAGCAAGCAGGACATAGAGGCTGACCCATAGCCAGGATTTTGTGGCTTGCGGGGCAATTTTTTTCTGGTGGGCTGAAGTTCTCAGTGCAGAAAGAAAAGCCATTTAGCCAACAGAAAGCTATTACCAGGATAGATCTCTAAATTGCAAGCTATCAACCACTTTAGATGACCATTCTCAGCTGCTGCAAGTTAATCACCTCTGCAAGCCTAAGCAACAGTTCTGATAACAAGCCGGCAGGTGGGGGTGATGACTTCTATGGTCAAGAAAGCTAACGCTTAGGAAGAAAAGCTCTCTTAAAGGAGACCAGTTTCTTGATACAGGTCATAGAGGTCACCTACTCCAACCCCCTTGCTCACTGTGGAAATTAGTCAACTACAGCACCCCACTCTGCTTAAAGGAGCACATACCTTTAAAAATGTTTTAAATTATTGGGAAAAAAGCATTTATAGGAAAAATTCTAGTGGGGCTGTGCCTTTAAGAAATGGAGTGGAGCCCCCCCCCCAAGCCTCACTGTAGCTATGGGGCTGCATAGAGGCCAAGGGCTACCCTGTTATTGCTTCCTAGTAGCGCTGGTATTCAGAAATTTGCTGCCGCTGAATATAGAAGTTCCCTTTAGTTGTCACGTTTAGTAGCCATGGATGGACCTATCCTCCATGAATCTGTCTAATCACCTCTTAAAGTAACCAAAGCCAGCGGCTATCACTACATCCACGGGCAGCAAATTCTGCCATTTAATTGCTCACCAAATAAAGAAGCACTTCCTTTCGTCCATCCTAAACTGATCGCCCATGAACTTCACTGGATGCTACCAAGTTGTCCTGTTACTCGAGAGGGCTGCTGAAGGACTGTGGCAAACACCTTTCAGTCCAGAGCCTCTTGCCTACTCTTCTGAATTCATACAGCAAGAGTTCTGGTGAGACAGAAGGGGAGAGCAGGCAAGCAATGTGAATGCAGGCCTCCCTATCCCCCTCCTCAAACTGTGAAAGTGGAGGGTGACAGAAGCATTCATTGCCCTTCCCTGTTCTTCATGCTGAGGGGTGGCCACAAGGGGTTTGCCTGGGCATGTGCTTTTTCAGTTGCTGCTCCATTGTTCTGAAATGCCAAGAAGAGGTGAAAGGACCTCCTACCTCGCAGATCTCCTGGAAAGGTCTGCTAAAACATAGCGATTTAGGAAGGTGTTTGGAACAGGCTTAGGTTAAGGGCATGCCAAATGCATGGCGGTAGAGGGCAGTGGAGCAGTTCTGATGTTGTGTGGTTGTTGTCGTTTTTTAAAGATTAGTTTTAAGTATTAGTTCTGATTTGTTGTTGTTTTAGTTTGATGTTAACTGCCTTGGGTCCCAACTCTTCTAGAAGGACAATGGACCTAAAAGAGATATCCAGATGGGTAACCGTGTTGGTCTGAAGCAGTAGAACAAGTTTTGAGGCCAGTGGCACCTTTAAGATCAACAAAATTTAATTCAAGGTATAAGTTTTCGTGTGCATGTACATGAAAGGCTATACCCAGAATTACATTTTGTTGGTCTCAAAGGTGCCACTGAAGTTGAACTTTGGACCTAAAAGATGTTTTACATTTTTATACAAATAGCAAGGGGTTAACATTCCCGCTGGGGAGGTCAGTTGCCAATCTCCTGTTTTTGTTTTTCTCCCCCCTGTATTTCATGATATGGTTGTTTCCCATATAGGGGCTACATGACTCAGTGATAATGCCATTAGCCTGCAAGTCCCGAAGGTGTTGCCTTACATCTTCTATCTCAGATAATGCCAGTTTCCTGGATCATTCACGGAAGGGAGAAAGGTCTGTTAGTTGGATATGATGTTCCACACCCTTGGCTTTCCCAAGATCCCACTCATGAAGTGAGAATACTTGGGCCCTTTGGCAGAGTTTCTGTCTCACGCGTTCCTTCCATGCCTCAGGAATGGGTGAATCCCCAAAGTCAATTACAGCTGGGTCCAATTTTAACTCAGGGGGGCTAGGTCTACTTGTTTCCACAGAAACAGCCTCAAACAGGTCTGCCACCTTTTGCTTTGGCTGTACTGCGATGTCATGATTGGATACATTGGCAATCCTCACCGTCACTTGTGGATGCTTGACTTCAGGTAGATCTATAATTCCAGCCAGGGCCAATAGTCCAGTAGGCAACCCTGGATCTTCAGGATGGTCTAAAAGGACAATTCCTCTTTTTGTTTCTGAGACAGATACATATGCTTGAAGTTGTTTCTCAGCCCCTGCAGATATTACAACAGAGCTCTTCCCCGCATACTGTAAAGTGCCCACAGGCTGTTCAGGTTCTCCATCACCTTGTATGAAGCGCTGATAAGCTGCTGCACATAATGAATGCATTTTTAATGTGTCCAAAAACTGTTCTCCAGCTTGCTGTTGACAATAATTGGCTAGCAATCTAAAAAGATGGGAGTTGGTCCCAATGATCACAGACGGAGCTGGAAAACCTTTGGGATCTGGACAAACCGAGGCCATGGAAAGCATTACTTCCTTAACTCCTACAGCTTCCTCGGGAAACTCCAACTGAGGCAATTACATGGCCCAGATAGGAATAATTTGACTCACTGAGACCCCGTAGGTCAAGTCCTTCAAGAGGGTGGATTGGTACTTGTGACATGATTTTGTCATAACTGGATTTAAAATGATAGTAACTTGAGATCCACTGTCAAGCACAGCCGTACATTCTTGGGCCTCAAGTTTCACTTGTATCCAGAGGTCGATTGGGGGGATCGTGGGGGATCGGCGTTCCCCCGGGTGAGGTGCGGGGGGGCACATGACGAAGCCCCGCCCCAAGACGCCTTCAGCTCCATCGGGCAGAGCTGCCGCAGATCGCCGTGGTCCCCTCAGCCCCCCTCACCTCCAGCCGGGTCGAGGCCCCCCCAGCCCACCTCCGGGCTGACAGCTCCGGCTCCTGCCTCGGCGGCGCCGGCGGCGCCCAATTCGTCCGGCGCCTCCAGCTCCATGGCCGGCGGAGAGAGGGAGGGAGGTGGAGAGGCCCCAGCTCCGGCCAGTCGCTCGCTCACACCGAGGAGACTGAGCATGCCGGGCGGGCGAAGGCAGGCGGGCGGGCGAAGGCAGGTGCGCACTCAGGCTTGAAGGCCCCATCACGGAGTGCAGCAGCTAGAGAGGGCAGGCGGAGGATGAGAAAGGCAGCGGCGGCAGCTGGGCTGGAGAAGGGCCCCCGCCGCTGCCTTCTTTCTCGACCTCTCCTGCCCGGCTGCGGCGGCCCAGCTGTGGCGGGGGGGGGGGGGGGGGG
>NW_015162044.1:57100-60409 GCF_001447785.1 Gekko japonicus
CTTATCCTCTCTACTACAACCTGCCTCTTCTTGCTTCTGCGATTCCTCCTCCTCTGACTCCGAGGAGTCTTCTTCCTCTGCTAGCCAGCCCAGTTCCTTTCCATATTTTTCCAAAAAATCTTCCAATTTAAAAATTGAGTTTATTCTAAACCTTTTACTTTTATACATGAAGAAGATACCCTCTGGAACCAGCCAACTGAACTGGATATTATGTTTTTTCAGGAGATCAACCAAGATAAAATAATCCATTCTTTTTTCTCTGACCCTCCATGGTATTTCACGCAATACTTTAACTTGTGTATCATCTATTTTTAAAGTCTTTTCATTGGAGATTTTCAATATCTTATCTTTTTGTTCTCTCTTAACAAATTTTATTTGGACTTCCCTGGGGACTTTATTTCGCCTCGCATAAGCAGAGTTAACTCTGTATACTGCCTCTATATTATTTTCTATTTCTGCAATTGTTTCTGTTTCCAAAAATTCAGCCAATGCCTGGCTTATTTCCTTTTTTAAATCCTCATCTTTTTTTTCCGGCAAGTTTTGTAACCTGAGAATATAAGACGCTTTTTCCATTTCCAATTTAATAACCGCCTCTTCTAATGATTCTTGTTTATTTGTCACCACCTGTAATTTTTCCTCCGTACTATCAACTTTCATCTCTAACTTATTTGTCATATTTACCAAAGATGCTATCTCTTCCTTATTTTCAGCTAACTGTTTTTTAATCTCCTCTGTTTGAGTTGTCAATTGGTTTGATATATCATCTAATTTGGATAATTCTTCCAACTTTTTTTGTAGTGGTTCAATCGCTTTAGCTACCGCTGTCTCTACAGCTGTATTAATTACTCCCAACATAGATTCCTGTATCCAGTTCTGGAATTCTCTTGGATTTATTTGTGGTGTACTAGAGGTAGGGTTTGATATGGATGGTCTCCTTCCTCCTGGGGCTTTGTCCATTTTATCTATTCTTTTTTGAAAAAATACTTATTAATTCTCACTTCACTTTTTTAATCTATTAATAGTCACTATTCTAACAAAACCATAAAAAAAGAAACAAACCAAGAAAAAGAAAAGAAAAAAAAAACCAGACTTTTCTAAACCTAGAACCAATACCACTGTTCAAAACCACTCTTCCCAATAGAGAACTGCTTTGTTATCTCTTCCCCTTTGTTTGGATTTGACTTTAAGTCTATAGCTCCACTAAGTTCGGAGAAGATCACCCTGCTAACCTATAGCTTTTCAGTTTCCAATAGTTTAGATTCCCTTCCTTCCTTATACATATACAATTCATTCAATTCACACAGTTCATAGTTCACACAATTCATTCAATTTTAAACTCAGATTAAATCAATTAAACTCAGATTAAATCAATTAAATCAATTAATATTGTCCAACCAGAAAACCCCCCCAGATAAGAAATGCGTTAAAGCAAATTATTCCCAAGTAGTTAATTACCCTTTGTTATATTACTTCTTATTTATCACCATATTTTCCCAACAAATTAATCAAAAATGCCCCAACTATTAACCCTATTAATACTATCCCTATGCAGTCCATATGCAATTCATTCGCTGGGACTCTCAAAATATACAAATCATTTCTGAAGTCCTTCAAGCACCTTTGCGTTCTACTATATCTTCTTATAACGGCACCAGCAGTTTTTAACCTGTCCTTTAAATCCTTTTCTTCCTCTCCCCTTCCGTTATTTTGTTGTTAATTTGCTGTTAATTTGTTTTAATCCTTATCCTTAATGGTTTAGAGTTTCCTCTTATATCCACAAGCTCGCCTCTTCATTCACTTTAATACACTTTAATACACGTATTTCCCTTTGCTCAGAAGTAAGGCGAAAAGGTGAACATACGTTACAGTTCCTTACAGCCTTGTAAAACAAGTCTGTGAATCGTGTCTTCAGATTCGCCGCTTTTCGATTCTTAAGGCTCCACGACTCTCCAAAATCCAAGGAAGCAGGAAGAAGAATGCCTTAAATTCCTTTTCAAAGAAATATTTGCAGAGTTAATTTTTTGCCAAGTTTACCACAGTTCTTAAATCCCGCCGAAGCCTCCCGGAAGAATCTCTGTTTGGTTTCAGTCGGTAACATTTACCCAGCCGGAGAAGCCTCGCTGGGTGTAGCCCCACCTCCTTCTGCACCGGAGAAACTTCCCGAGCTCGAAAAACAAGCCGCCGCTCGTTCCCGCTGCTCGGAACGCAGAGCTCCTTGCTAAAGAGACTTTCCTCGTCTCTTTTCGGAGAAAGGACCCCCTTTCAGGCGACCTCTTCTCCCGCAGGTAGGGCGATAGGACGATTTTCGGTCAGGAGAGCGTCCCGACCACGACCGCCCCCGTTGCGACCGGAACAGTGATGCACCATTGCTATAACCCTATTTCTGTTTTGCAACCTAAATGTATAATTGTTTAAAATTGGCTCTGTTAGGTTGTGAGCAAAATTTCTACTTTGTGAGCCACTGGTGATGTCAGGGGGTGTGGCCTTATGACACACTTCCGGTGATGTCAGGATGTGTGGCATATGCGAATGAGTTAAGCTAATGAGTTCCCCTAGCTCTTTTTCTACGAAACGACCCCTGATTGTATCTCTGCACGGGGTTCCACTAGTCCAGCAGGGAAACCTGGATAAGCAACTTTAGTGCCATCTTTCTTGCTTTTTATTTTAGGGCCATTCTGTTTTTCAGTCTTGGGTGGCCCTCTCACCAAGCCTGTCTGTCGTTTCCCTGATTTTCCCACATGCTATGAAGGTTTTGCATTACTAATGAAGGGTTCTCTTCCTCCTGACACTGAAGAGATATGTGCCCATCCTTGCCACACTTATAGCAGAAGAAAGGTCTTCCTCATCTTTTCTTAGTTGTGGTAATATGTGTTCCTGTAGGTTTCCCTGCAGCTCCATTTTGGGCTCTTCTTTGAACCTTGCTTCTGTTAGTTGTTCCCACACACTGAAGCACAGCTCTTGGCTCATCATGGTCAGAAGGAAGTTCATCAGCATTTGTTATATATGAAATTGCTGGCGCGTAGACCATTGATTTGGTGGTTCTTTGAGCCTGTTTTCTAAAGGCATCCTTCGTCATCTCCTTCTCTTCCTCCTCTTGGACTTCTTTCATTAGCTGTGAGAAAGTTGGTGGATTCTCTCTCTGCTCTCTCAGACGGATCCGCACTAGAAGTAGTTCATTGTATAGAGTCCCCTTTAGCACTTGGGCAACTCTCTCTTGGTCCATCTGGCTGGGGGTCAGTCCACCTTTCTGAATTACTTTTTGCAGGATTTTCTCCAGCCTCTGCAAATAAGAAGACAGTTTCTCTCTTT
>NW_015162044.1:60432-85302 GCF_001447785.1 Gekko japonicus
TCTTTCCCTCTGCATGGTCATTCGGAACCTACAAAGAAGATCTTCAGCACTTTCCATATTACCAAATGTGTGTTCCAAAGCATCTATACATTCTTGTATGCTAACCTGAGGGTTATTGGTCATCAGGCTACGGATGATATCCATTGCAGGCCCCCCTCAGATTCTCAGTAAGACGTCTACTTTTTTCAGTCTCCGGCACTTGCCAGTTCTGCATCATTGTTTTGACATGCTGGATCCATGCATCGTACTCTTCTTCACCAGGCCCAGGTGTTAGACTTCCAGGAAAGAACCTCAGCTTCCGGTAAGGGGTGGCTTCAGGACGAACCTGTAAGGCTTTCCCAAAAATTTCTCCCAAAGCTTTTAGCATTTCTGTGCAAGAAATATTGTCATCCAAACTGGCTGCCATGGAAGCTGGGGCTTGTAAAATACTCTGCATCTCAGGAATCGTCTTGCCCTCTTTTTCTAAAAACACTGAAAGTTTTTTGACAAACTCCACATTTTGGGTGCTGTGTTTTACAAACACCCATTCTCCAAACTTAGTTGGGATGCTTCCAGGTATCTGTAACAGTCCTGCAGGTATGTGTAACTCAATTAATGCAGCATAAGCATTGTCTTCATGCCTGAAGAACAGCCCTCACACTTTGCACTGACCCAAAGCTTCAATGGAGTGTACCTCTTTTTCTACCATCCCAATATCACATCCTTCAGCAATCTGAGTAACCAAAACAGCTTTATGAGGATCAATATCCAGACCCTTGCACTACCCTTCCAGCATTTGAATTGCCATGTTTCAGGGTACAAAATATGCAGTATAAAAGGGTGTGTGAAAATATGGCCCAGAGTTTCCTCACTCACAATTTGCACTGTTAAAATAATATAGAAATCCTGGACGAGCCCCCACAAATGTAACCCAGGCATTGGAAATAAGGCAAGGCTTAGGGCCTCCTTTCTTAAAGCCCCCCTCCCACTCACACACCTTGGCTTAAGCAAAGCAACTATTTATTACAGCACGAAAAATACAGTTCTGCACACAGGGTATTGTACTTCCCACCCCCAAACTCCTTTCCCTTCCCAAACCAAAGGTTCAGTAGTCAGTGTTCCAGAAGTACTGTTCTCTTGTTGGAGCTGGTCCACTCACAGTCCCTCAGCAGCAGGCCTCCAGTAGGAAGGAAAAAACAGTCCCTCTGAAGCAGGCCTCCAGTGGGAAGGGAAGTTCTCAGGGCCTCTCTCCTCACCATTCAAGAGAAAGAATCAGCATCAGTTCAAAGTCATATATGTCTGGGCAGGGGTCGTTTCATAGAAAAAGAGCTAGGGGAACTCATTAACATAACTCATTCGCATATGCCACACCCCCTGACATCACCGGAAGTGTGTCATAAGGCCACACACCCCGCCTCCAACGGTCCCGGCCGCCGCCGCCAGCCTTGCAGCTCCACTGCCGAGCCCCATTAGGGGCCCGGCGGTGGACCTGCAAGGCCGGCGGGAGTGCAAGGAAGCCCCGCGAAGGCCCTCCCTGGCCCCAGGCAGGCAGGGGTGGGGAGAGGCAGGGAGGAAGCAACTTACCCTCCCTCTTCTCCTGCCTCCTCCTGGCTGAATGAGGGATGGGAGCGGGGCGGCTGGAAGCAGAGGGCAGGGCTTCGTCATGTGCCCCGCCCCCCGTACCTCACCCGGGGGAACTGCGATCCCCCGCGATCCCCCCCGAAATGACCTCTGTGTCTGGGGCCTCACCTCCTCCAGAAGAAGGGCTGTCCATCAAGGGAGGGCCCACACCAGACAAAAGCCTCTTCAGCTGAGGCCTTTCAGCAATCCAGTCCTTGGAGAGACAAAGGACCAGGCCTCCCTTTACTCCACCCAACAGCATATATCCCCAAAGTTCTACATAAAGGTTTCCCTTTATTCCAGACTCTAGGGGGCGGTGCTCATCTCCATTTGCAAGCCAAAGAGCCAGCACTGTTCGAAGACATTTCCGTGGTCATGTGGCTGGCATGCCTAACCACCAAGGCACATGGAATGCTGTTACTTTCCTACCAAAGCAATACCTATTTATCTACTTGAAATTTCTTGCAGGAGCTGGGACCAGAGACGGGAGCTCACTCCAGCATGCAGCACTAGGGTCTCAAACTGCCAAACTACAGACCTTCTGGTCTGCAGCTCAGCGTCTTAACCTCTGAGTCATAGTGGCCCCCTTATATGTTTCCCATATAAGAGCGTCTAATATCTATTGATTTAAAAAACGACAATTAAAAAAAAAATCTATCACACTCTTCTGCTCTGTCTCTCTGTGTTGATGCCTTTATTTAGAACTGATAACAGGAAACGAGGTGGGGGGAATTCCCCCAAATCCAGATGGCAGATGGATGTGTATGATAAAATTAAATCTGAATATACCTTGGATACAACAGCCCTCCTAACGCAACAGAAGGTAGCCAAATAGCTTTCATTTTACCTGGGCTTCCTGTGATGTCGAATATATAATCATCTCAGACTCTAAACCAAACTAGGACAAGTGGGAAGGAGGAATAAAAATAGAACTGGCATTGCAAAACTAGATTTAGATATTCAGAAAGGCTTTCGGTGTCTGATGTCCCTGGCCAAGTGGGAGAATATACCATATTCAGCAGGCCAGGGTGAGACTTGCTTCCTGACTGGCATCCCGGCATTTCCGTTTGTATGCCAAAAATCACAAGTGCCAGTTTTCGCAAGCAAAGAGATCTGGCTCCGATCAACGAGGACGGGCAGCTGTACGTCAGAGCTTCAGAAGGTGGAGTGCCAGTTCTGCAAAAGAAACACCAAAAAAAAAAAAAAAGTGAGAGTGTAAACACATCTGATCTGCTTTGCTCTTTTGGTGCTTTCTGTTACGAAGCATACTGCTTCGACCTGTGATCTTTGTATGAAGACGGTGTTGTGCACGATTACCCATAGACAGGCGGCAGGCGCCCTCAGCTCTCGGCCCACTGCTGCTGTGTCTCTTCTCATACTTCTCTCTGCCTCTGGCCCACTCGCAGCACAGTCTCACCCTCCATCAACTTAATTTTCTCCTCTGGCAAGCTGAATTATGCAGCTGAGATGACGGTATGCACTCTAAACTTGAAATGGAGACAAAATCAGATTATCCCCAGGCACCAGCAACCTAACAGTCCTCTCCATTCATATGCATTCAGAGATAATGGATCCTGAAGTGGCAAGGCCAGCAGACTAGCTCCTTCACAGTATCACCTAAAAGAGATGATATAATAAAACCAATACTCCTGGCAGTTTCCATTGTGTGCCCTTTTTCCCCCCTTAGAGACCAGACAAAATAGTCACTGTAGAGACAAAAAGCCTTCTGAGTGGAGCATTGCTTTGTGAATGCCTATATCCAGGGGTCTTGTTGTAGAAAAAGAGCTGCCGGAGCTCATTAGCATAACTCATTAGCATAACTTATTTGCATATGCCACGCCCCCTGACATCACCGGAAGTGACAGAAGGCCACACCCCCTGACATCACCGGAAGACTTGTTGTCGATGGGAAAGAACTTTTGTGTATAGGAGCCTTGTGAGCCAATTTGAATGTATGGATACCCTTGTGGTGATTTAAACTGTGTGGAGATCATTTAAACTGTGTGAAGATAATTGAAAAGTGAAGTTTGATAAAGAATATATCTCGAAACGAACGCAGATACACTCGAGAAGTGTTCGTCCTGTTCCTGTGCTGTGCATCTTGTTGGCACCTGTTGGAAACAAGAATTAAATAACATCATGAAAAGTTGAATTTTCTACTGAACATCCTTTGTATATTTCAGTGAACTTTAGCAGCAATCTTTTTGTATTCATTGTATGTTGTTGCTGTGCCCTGAGTTTATATAGATCACCGGAAGTGTGTCAGAAGGCCCGGCTACTTACCCTCCTGCTTCATCCTCATTCCCAAACGGAATGAGGATCGAAGCAGAGGGCGGGGTAAAGAAGGGGGCGGGGCTTCACCACGTGACCGCCCCGCCCCCTAGAGGTTCTCTTCCGGAGCTCCGTACCTGAGAGCTCCCCCCCGACTAGAGCCCTGCCTATATCTAAGGGATTTTAAAAAATTTTTTTAAAGTAAACAAGCATGGAGGAAGGTGGTGTTGCCCTGAGGTCATGCTAGTCACTAACACTTTTCTTCTGAATAGCTCCCCTGAGTTTGCATTCTGGATTCTTTTTCTTTTGTATTATTAAATTATTGTATGCTCTTGATGCCCAACAAGGCAGATGATAATTACTGTGCCTTATTAACTGCCTTTCAGGGTAGCAGTGTTTAGCATTGTGTGCGCGCCATGAAGTAAATCTGCATAATATGTCTTCCTGTACTTGCTAACGGGTTGGGTTTTGTCATCTTTCTGTAAAAACAGTTCAGTGAAGCTTCTGTCTAGCTAAGCCGAGGATCTGTTGGAGTCCATGAGTCTTGTTTGGATCCAGCAGCAGTCGCTGAAGTTTGAGCAATGAAGACAGGAGGTCAGCCAACATAAAGGAAAAACAAGCCCTTTCTACCAACTGAGGGGACCCACGCAGCCTCCTATGATTTTGGGGACCTAGATTTGTTTTCAAGTGTAAACCTTCCCCTCACTTAACAGGTGTCTAGAGGTAGGAAGGGTATAGCTTTGGGTTCACTGCTGTGAGGTACATTTTGTGGTGAGCAAGTAGAATACGGGCTGAAAGGTGTTTGCAACCGTCCTTTATGCAGCCCTCTCTTGTTAACACTACAACTTGGTAGCATCCAGTGAAGGTCATGGGTGATCAGTTTAGAATGGATGAAAGGAAGAGCCAGTTTGGTGTAGTGTTTAAGTGCGCGGACCCTAATCTGGGAGAATTGGGTTTGATTCCCCACTCCTCCATTCACAGCTGCTGGATGCCCCTGGGCAAGCCATAGTTCTGTCAGAGCTGTTCTCTCAAGGACAGTTCTGGAGAGAGCTCTCTCAGCCCCACCTATCTCACAGGGTGTCTGTTGTGGGGAGGGGAAGGGAAAGGAGTTTGTAAGCCGCTCTGAGACTCCAAGTGAAGGGTGGGGTATAAATCCAACCTCCTCCTCCTTCTCCTCCTCTCTTAATTCTATGAGTAATTAAATGGTGGAATTTGCTGCCCATGGATGTAGTGATAGCCACTGGTTTTAATGACTTTAAGAGGTGATTAGATTCATGGAGATCACTGAGGCAGGAGTTGTATATAAATAACAAACATTTATTTATTTACAGTTTGGTTTTAAAAAACTGATCAACAGCACAAGTCTCCAGGTAGCCAAAGGAGAAACCTGGCTGAGACACTAGATTTAAGCTAGTTATGGCTTCAGAGTGTGGTTTGAATTTTCTTTAAAGCTTTCAGGCATAAACAAGCCTTTACTGACTAGCCACTAGGTTGGATCCTCTCTCACACACACAGGATTCAACCCATACCAGCCTGCCCTTTCCCAAGAGTCAAAGGCTAAATGGTACAAGGTCTGCTTATTACCAGAGACAGGCCTAACAATCAGGTACTCTGTTCTCTCACAGACGTAAAGCTAAACCACTCTACCACACTGCCAGTCAGGGCTACCCTTCTAATTGTCTCTCTTTCACTGAGGCAGACCCAGATTATTGACTATTTGAGAGTAGGGATGGACATTAACTGGCTCACGAACTAAAGTTCATCACGAATTTTTTGCCGGTTCATGGTTCACAGAGTGATGTTTGTGAACTGAAGAGCCTCCACAAACTTCCACAATTTTTAAGACAGTTTGTGACTGTTTGTGAAGAGCTCTGAGCCATTTAAACCCCTGCTTTCTGCTCCCCAACACTTTTCACGAGGAGCAAAAAGCAAGGGATTAAATGGCTTGGAGCCATTTGGCCACTCCTTCCCTTTCCCCACTGCTTCTCACATGGAGCAGAAAGCAGAGGTTTAAATGGCTTCGAGCCATTTAACCTCCTGCTTCCTGCTTGTCACCATTTTTGGTGGTGAGCAGAAAGCAGAGAGTTAAGTGGCTTGGAGCCATTAAAACCCCTGCTTTCTGCTCCTTGCTGCTTTTGGCAGTGAGCAGAAAACAAAGGTTAAGTGGCTCAGAGCCATTTAAACCCCTGCTTTCTGCTCCCCACGAATAGTGTCAGGGAGCAGAAAGCAGCAGTCACAAAGGGATATGAACCAGTTAGGTTCACAAACCAACGTATAGGATCATGGTTCAGTTTGTGGTTCAGCCACAAACCATGAACTGGACTGCAAAAATGTGGTTCATGCCCATCTCTATTCAAGAGTCAAAGCTCCCTTCATTTTATACCTTGGAAATCTTGTTGGTCTGTAAGGTGCTACTGGACTTGAATCTAGCATTTCTACTGCAGACCAACATGGCCACGCTCCTGAAACTATCTTAACTGGGGTTGTTACCAAGGCTGCTTCCACATGGAGCTGAAGGCTTTCGCTTCCAAGTTTGTTCACTTGGGAGATTTGTATGCTGCTTCTCCCGATCTGCTCAAGGTGGCTTACAGCACTACCAAAAACAATAAAAACAAATCCTGTCAGTAAAAACGTGTAAAACAGAGCTGTCTAAAATGATGAGAATAAAAGAGTTGTCAGCCTTGGAGCAGAACATAAACAGCTGAAAAAAGATGGAAACTCTTAATTAAAAGACTGGGTAAAGAGAAATGCCTGGTGTGTATATGAGTGTAAGGTAGATGCCAAGCAAGCTCCAAGAGAGAGGGAATTTCAAAAGCAAGATGTCACCACCCAAAAGGCATTGTCTCTGTTCACCACCCACCTTACCTCTGCAGGTCAAGGCACAGAGAGCAGGGCTTGTGAAAAGAATCTCAACTGCTGGGCTGGACAGTACAGGCTGAGGCAGTCCTTCATGTACCCCAGCTGCAAGCACCACCAAACCATTTAGGGTTTTAATGGCAGAACCCAGCACTTTGAACTGTGCCTGGAAACAGATGAGGAGCCAATATAGCTCTTTCAGCATGCCGTGATAACAATCTCTGTATGTAGCCCCTGACAGGAACCTGACTGCTGCATTCTGGACCAATCTGTGTTTCCAAATGGGTTGCAGTTCCACACTGAAAGTATCGCAGTAATTTAATCTGGGTGCGGTCAAAGCTTGGCCAGGTCATACAGCTCCACAAAAGGCCATAGTGCTCGTATCAGCCAAGCTGATGAAAGGTACTACGTGCCATGGAGGAGACCTGTGCTTCCTCCAATGTAGGTCAGGATCCAGCAGCACCCCAACCTACAGTCTTGGTCCTTTAGGGGCAGTGCAACCCCCTTTAGTACTGGTGACTCCTTGGTCCTCAAGTAGCTTTGTCGTTGCAGCACTTTTTGGGGAAGTGGGGGAGCATCCACATGATTGGCCATTGGCCTGATACAACATTGGCTTCTCTTATGTTATTATGTCATGCTGTAATTGTATTCTAATGATTCCTTCCCACATCTCCAGTGTTCTCTTTCCCAAACCTGCTTTGTTATAGTGGTTTTTTTGGGGGGAAGTGTAGTCCAGGCCTGTTATCATGCCATCTGCTTGCAAACATGCCCATTTTCTCACACTACAAAGGTCCCACCGGCATCTGCAGCATTTTCCTTTCCATGCCACTAGGCTATCTGAGCTTTTTAAAATTGGCCATTGCTGCTGTAGCCCTGAAAAACTCTCTGGTGGTGGTGGTGAGGTTGCAAGGAAAAGAGCAGCTGATAGAAGAAAGTGCAGGGACAATCCCATTGTGAATGTACTTGTCCCTGCATTTGCAATGAATGAATGCAAAATGGAGAATCTTCACTGTGTGGAAGCTACCCAGATGCTTAAAAAATTGACCAGGAGATTCTCCACTGTCTTAGAGAAAGACAGCAGGTTTATCTGCTCCTCTCATTTGAACAAAAATAGAGCATGTTGGGAAATGGAACTCAGCACTTGGAAATATCCAGATGCAGGGAAATTGGAAGATTATATTTGGGGAGCTATAAGCAATTTGGAGGAGGCTATTCCAAGAATTGATCAGGTCCTGCATCAAAATCAGTGCATGTGGTTCAGTCTGAAGTGTCCACTGTAATGTTTGTGACTGTTGAGTTTTGCAACTTTGGGAGAGTTGCAATGCAGGGAGAATACTGTATTTTTTTGTATAATAATGAAGAAGCACAAAAGTAAGCAAGCAGCCGGACTGGTGATAAGTCCTAATGCAAAACAAAATTTGAAACCACAAAAGTAATGAACCAGCAAACAAAACTGATTGTTATTCCAAAGAAGCAAATGTTCCAATTACCATGGAAGAAAATGCATAGAGGGAAAAACAACAACAACAGTGTAGCTACGAAGATTAAAACAAACCCAACTATTCCTTAATAATGAATGTCGTGATTTTGAAATGCAACAGCCTGCAAAAGATTCCAGCCTTGGCTTTCAAAGCATTCTTGACTAAAAAGGGGGGGGGTGAGTTCTGTTGTGAAATGTGCTCGTCTGGATCCACCAAGCCTTGTTAGAACAGTTGTGTAAATAGAGGTAGCTTGGAGGGGGAGCCCACAGACTTAGAAAGCAATTGTGTATTATCCCTTGTTTGCTTTTTAAAAGCAGGCGCCTTTGTGCTTTTGATCTCTGCAGGCCAATATGCAGCTTTAGCAAGAAGCAATACTAATGAGCGTTTCGGAGCCCTTAATTTATGATGCATCTGACAGCATTGTAGTGAATCGGGGATGAGATGCATGCGATTATGTTGCCCTGCTGAAGAATCAACCAGCTGCTATTTGTTCTGCAAGTGTTCAGAGAACACCCTCTCGTTAATGGCCCATAGCATGATCTGGCATCTGGTAAACTAATACGTTGTCATCTTTACTGTGAAAGTCGCCACAAATCATTAATGAATCCAACCACCATTCAACTTCTTCTGTTGTTGTCTGAAATATACCAATTACTGCAAAAAGGTTCCTATTAGCAGCATGATTGAATGATAGTAAGCAGAGAGTAACTTGCTAATGCGCGCTCTTGTTGCAAAGATGGTAATGAACTGCTCATTCCAGCACTTGATTCCCTTTAATCAGGAAGGATGGTTAGAGCTGATTATTTATACTGTTCTTGGCATCAGCACCCAAGGTAGCAAGCAGAAAAGGACTTCTTGAAAGCCATGAGTTGCTGTCTGCTGGAGACAGAAGAATCTCATGGTCAAACGATAGATTCAGGTGGGCAGTCATATTGATCTGAAGCAGCAAAACAAAGTTTGAGTTCAGTGGTACCTTTAAGGCCAGCAAGTGGCACCTTTAAGACTAGATGAAGGTGACTTCCGGTTTCAGCGACTTGCTGGCAGGTACGCACCATCGCAGCTCCTGTGACCGTGCCGGATGGGAGGGGTCCCGGATGATTCCAGGTCCCCCCAGAGCCCTCAGAGAGGGCTCGTAACCTGGGGCGCGAGGGGTGCCTCTCCTGAGGTGACAGCTGGAGGATTGAGGCTCCTCTTTGCCCCAATAGGTTCCACCACCACGAGACCAGCCATGGCATTAAAGACGCATGCCGGAGAGAGCATGCAAGCGATCGAGCGAAGGGAGACATTCCCTACCCTCTGAATTAAACCGCGGAGAAAAGCATGAGTGAAATACTCATTTTAACAAAGCAAACAATTAAGTGCAAACCACAAAGCTACCACAAAACCCCAGAAGTAGCGAGGGTGAGGAGTTAACTCTACCCTGGAAAGAATACTATATTAAAAGAAGAAAACAAGGGGCAACGAGACGGCTATGATGGGAGAATGATAAGCTAGTTGAGAGGTGTGCAGACTAGTAAAAAAAACCTGTGCAGATCTTCAGAGACTTTAAAGAACTTTTCCTTTTAATGTAAGCATGTCGCATCGGGCTGAAAAAATGGCATCCAGGGCGAAACCTTCTTCAGGAACTACCAGCTGAACGACCCCAGTCTTCAGACCGGAGGTAACCACAGACTTCCCTAAGATGATTGCTGCAGCACTGTACCCTCTGCTGGATCAGACGACTAACCTCAACAATAACTTTGATGCTCTTCAAAAGGAACTGAAAGAAACTAGCATAAGAACAGAGAAGACAGCCAAAAAGCTGGAAGAAGTTGATGATAAGACAAATACATTAAATCAAAGACTGCAGGTAGTGGAAAACGAAAAGACCTCCAAGAAACAACAGCTCTCCTGAGATTTCAAGGGATTCCAGAAAGGGGGGGACCTGAAAGAGATCCTAAGCAAAGCATTACCTCCATGGCAGACTGTAAAGCGGAATTATTACAAAGTGATATGGATATGATATACCATACCTATCCAGAATTTATCAAGAAAAACAAGCTGCCTGGTGAAGTGTTTGTGAAATTCTCTAAAAGGTCAACAAGAGATATGATACTGAAAGTGACTAATGGAATAACTTTGAAAATCCAAGGAGAAGAAGTGAAAGTTCTAAAGGATGTTCCATGTGAAGTGAGAAAGAGGAGGAAGCAATATAGAAACCTGACGTTTGTACAGAAAAACTCCACTCCCTACAGATGGATTGTTCCAGAAGGACTTATCTTCTACTTTAAAGAGAAAAAAGAAAAGATTGACTCTGTTACAAAAGCAAAAACATTTTTGGAACAGCACCAAAGTTCAGCAGAAGAACAAGAAAAAGCGGAGGACAAAAATGCTACAGAAGATAACAGTGAACATGGATCGGGAAGCACTGATAGCTCATCGAGTAGCTCTTCAAAAGGAACTCTGGTCTCTGAATCAGAATTAGGAGAAGCAGTTCCTGAGTCTCTTAAAATTAAGCTAACCTTTGATAAAAACAAACGTAGAGGAAAGAAAACCGATAAATAGCTTAACTCTGAATATATGACTTTTTTATTTTTTATCAAAATACTAAGATGCACACACTCTGACTAACTATGCTTGTATTTGTTTGAACCAGTAATGTTAGTAGCTAACCTCCATTTTTTAAAAAACTAAACATTAGGGAAACACCAAGAAAATGATGTACAGACTGTTATATGATCTTTGCTAACTCTGTATTTTAATTTAGAAAATCCTTTACCCTTATTCCCTGTAGTGTGTAGAGAATAAAAGCAATAAAAATGTTTTTAAAAGACTAGATAAAGGTGTTGGTAAGACCTGTGAATAGCAGCAAATTAGCATACAGCATAATAAAGGAATTTACAACAGATTAATGAATTGAATGACGTTAGCATGTGTAGTGAGGTTAAAAAACCAATATCTCTGTTAAGGCCTGGGCGGTTCCATTGTCCTGAGTGTTGTAATAACTTGTAACACAGCTATCTCCCATTCTAGTCTATTCCTGAAGTTCCTTTCCAATAAAACAGTTACTTTGAGGTCCCTCGTTGAATGTCCTGGAAGGCTGAAGCGTTCTCCAACAGGTTTCTCAGTTTTGTGATTCTTGATGTCAGATTTGTGTTCAGTTATCCTTTGGTGTAGGGTTTGACCTGTTTGCTCTATGTAGAGAGCTGAAGGGCATTGTTGGCATATAATGGCATATACAATGTTAGAAGATGAGCAAGTGAATGAGCCTGAGATGGTGTAGTTGACATGGTTAGGTCCAGTGATTGTGTTGTCTGGGTGTATGTGACAGCAAAACTGGCATTTGGGTTTATTGCAGGCTCTGGTACAAATGCCCATGTTATTTATTTATTTATTTTATTCAATGTATACCCCGCCCTCCCCGCTACGCGGGCTCAGGGCAGCTTACAGGAGGTATAAGGCAATATAAAACATATTTAAAACCATTTAAAATCACTACAATACAATAACAATTAACAAAGGTGTTCTAGATGTTTTAACATGCTGTTACAAGATGGCGTATCTCACCTGCTCTGTTGCAACTGCTCTCCCTACTCAGCATCATCTGCTCCGGGAAACACTGATGTTCCCTCTTCCAGGGCCAGGTTAAGATGGAACAGTAGTGATGGTAGTGGCGGCTCCTACTCATACGCCTGGTGGAAGAGCTCAGTCTTACAGGCCCTGCAGAACTGTACAAGGTCCCACAGGGCCCGGATCTCCTCCAGGAGCTCATTCCACCAGGTAAGAGCCGCCACCGAGAAAGCCCTGGCCCTGGTAGCAGCCAGCCTGGCCTCTTTGGGACCTGGCATTGCCATTGTTCAAATTAGATGTTGTATTATTGTGGGTGAGCAGTTGTTTAAGATTGGGGGACTGTCTGTGAGCAACTTTGCAGTGTGGTGTGTTGGTTAGAACCAGGGCTTCGACAAAATTATTTTTAAAATGTTTAAAAGTTTGTGAGTATTCAGTATACAGATTGAAATTTTCATTTCCCTCATGAGAATTCCAGCACCTCCCCCCCCCCAAAAGCCCTGGTTAGAATGCTGGACTAGGATCTGGGGGGAGGAGGAGGAGGAGAAGCAGCAGCAACAGCAGCAACAGCATCTTTTCTTTACCTTAAGGGGCCTGGAAGTGGTTTACAACTGCCTTTCCCTTCCTTTGACTTTCCCTTCCTCTCTCCACTGAAGGCACCTTGTGAGGCAGGTGGGCCCCCCGAGAGTTCTAAGAGACCATGCCTATTGGGGACCAAGCATACTGTTGGGGGGGGGCTGGCCCATCAACCCATAGTCTTGGATTACTGATTTTAGGACTCCAGGGCGGAATATTAAAAACAATCCATCCTGGCTACATTTGACAGCTTGGCCAAATGGTGAAGTTTTACCCCTGTACTCCTTCCGGTTCTCAGTTCATCCATTGCCATATACTTGTCTGTCCTTTTCCTGGATGTAAGTTAAGGCTTTTCATTGCAAAGTTTACAGATGCATATGCATTTTCTGACGCAGCATTTCCTACTCTCATCACACTGAACATTCAATTTGGGCAAGGTTTCTTCAAAAAAAAAACAAAGAAAAAACTAGTTAAACTGACAAATAGGGTTGCCAACCTCGAAGTGGCTTCTGGAGATCTCCAGCTATTACAATTGACCTCCGGATGACCAAGATCAGTTGCTCTGGAGAAAATGGCTGCTTTGGAGGGTGGATTCTATGGCATTAATACCCTATGAGGTCCCTCTCTTCCCCAAACCCAGACCTCCTCAGGGCCACCCCCAAAATGACTAGATATTTCCCAACCCAGATCTGTCAACTAGGGATGGGCATGAACCGGGAAAATGGAGGTTCATCCTGGTTCATGGGGTCACAGGAACCTTCATGGACCTCCCCATTTAATGAACCAGGTCTTCCCTCCCTCCTTTCTGCTAGGGGTGGCTCTCTGAGGCCAGCAGAATGGAAGGGGTGAACTCACCACTTGGATTCCACTCATGTGTGGAGCTCGCTTGCAAAAGCCATTTAAAGAGAACGTTAAATGGCTTTTGCAAGTGGCGCTGCATGAGAGTGAAGTCCAAGTTGGCGAGTTCACTACTTTTGGGTGAGCTTGCCACTTGGACTTCACTTGTGCACAGTTTGCAAAAGCCATTTAAAGGGAATGCTTGGAAGCGGGTGGAGGGGAGGGATTGCTGAAATGGCTTGCATCTAATTCAGCCTAACAGCTGAGAGGCACACCAGCCCCGCTGTGATGCTGAAATGGATGCAAGCTATTTCAGCAATCCCTCTTGCCCACCCCCACTTCCCACCACAAACTCCATGAACCTCCAAAAACCACATGGAGGGTCATGGGAGAGTCATGGATAAGGACAGGCACGGGTTCGCGAACCGCAAATTGGCTATGTTCACCATGAAATTTGGTTCGTGATGCGATTCATGCCAATCCTTACTGGCAACCCTACTGACAAATTAAAATTTAGCAATTTGATCAAGAATAGGGATGGGAGGACTTTCTTTGAATTCTTTGAATGGTTTATTCCTCTCCCCTTCAAATTGTAAAATTATCAGTTGTTTTCTGAAATGTAGATTTCCCTTTTGCCTTTCATTATATCATTGCATGTGTGCCGGGCTTGTATGTCTCCCCTTTGGCCTCTAAATATCCCCCAAAGCCTCTCTAATATTCTCCACAATGTCCCAGATCCCCTGAAGGCAACTCTAGCCCAGTCCTATCACCCCCCCCCCCCCCCACACACACCCTTATCCAAAATGTATCCAGTGGTGGCAGCACCTGGGAAGCCCCCATTCATTGTTCAGTTGGATTTGGAACATCAAATGAAGAAGGAGAGAACCCTGCATGCTCTCCTGAGCTCCTTTGGAGTAAAGTTGGAATAAAAATATTTACACGTGTCGTTAGAATGAATACTGAAGTAGTAGCGCCTCAGTGATCTGGAGAAATGTCGTGTTTTGTGGGAAATGGCATCTGAGTCCTAACACAACTGGGCATCAGGAGCTGAAGAACTTCTTATTCCCAACCAGATAATAAAGAACTTTGGCAACATCACTAACAAAGAAAACTAAGACAGAGCTGATTAATGCTAAGTGAGTAAGACAAAACAAAACAAAGGTGTGATTAAAATATCCTCCAAGGAGCCCTCCTCCAACTTAAGTTGCTAGAGAGCGTTTGGTGTAGAGGTTAAGTGTGCAGACTCTTCTTCTTCTTCTTCTTCTTCTTCTTCTTCTTCTTCTTCTTCTTCTTCTTCTTCTTCTTCTTCTTCTTCTTCTTCCTCCTCCTCCTCCTCCTCCTCCTCCTCCTCCTCCTCCTCCTCCACTGGAGGAAAGTTCCTTTGACCAGAGGAAGGCTTCAGACGGGAGCTAAAACGAAAGGGGGTAATAATGATTTTAATAAAGTAGTAAATAAAACAAACTTTGCTCAGTAGAGTGGTAGGATAGGGGTGGGATCAACCTCACTGTGTGCGTGTAGTAAATGAAAAAATGTAATGCAAATATTTCAACAGTCTTTGTTGGAGAAATTTTTAATGTGACAATATGGCCTCATCTTTTAATACAGAGAAATTACATGTTTTGACTACAAAAAAGTATAAATATTTCTATCCCACATTTTTTGGCTTTGCTTTTGTCTCTACCCCCAGTGCTTCCCCAGTCCTTTCGTTTGTTATACTGAGTGAGATGGATCCTTCACCCGCTACCACAGATGCTGTTGTGCACCGTTTCATGCCAGGAACCGAACAGCGTGGAGATGGGGGAGGAAGAGAATGGGAAATATTTCTTGTTTGTTGTTCTGTGATGAGAGTCCAAATTAACCAGAAGCACTTCTTTTAAAACGGGATTGTGTGGCGGGCTGCCGTTTACATCGGGTCATGGGCCCATATTTAATTTAGGCACCTGATCCATAAAATGCTTCCGCAGACTTTCATGGAAAACTTGGGTCGGGCTCCAGGGCCGCAGCTGGGACTGTAAATAGAGCATAATTAATTCACTGTGAGGTCTCCTTTACCGGTTTGAGAGGCGAGTGAGAGTGACCTGGGCATGGACTATTTGCAAATCCTGGATTTCGCATTCATCAGCTTGAAAGTCAGTCAGAGGTCCACTATTAGGCTATAAAACAACTGCTCAGTTCAGCTGCATCGGTCACCGAGGGGCTTGGTAATGAGTAGCATCGTGTGTTGGCATTGTTCGCTCACTTCAGTATCATAAAACAAAAGGCTGTGTAGTTGAGGAGGAAGAACAGCCCCATTACTGACGCTGGCTAATGGAGTACTCATTATTTTGAGCAGCAGCAGGTCCTGTTCTCAAGCTCAACTGTTCTCAGGTGCAAAGAAGTCAATGATAAGTTGGGGGGAGGCATTCCCTGGTACGACAGTACCCTGACTTTTTGTATTTTTACTGTCTAACTGTATGAATGTAGTTGCAAGGTCTCTGCCTTGGAAATATTTGCATTGGAAATTAGGGCTATGTTTGAACAAATGAAAACTGGTAAATATTCCATCTCTTTTAAAATATGCTTTGCATGAAACTAGCCTCCAGTTCATCTGGGAAGCAAGTTAAGCTGAGCTTTTCTGCTTATTTATATTTATTTAGGCATTTATAGTTTGGTGTAGTGGTTAAGTGCGCGGACTTTAATCTGGGAGAACTGGGTTTGATTCCCCACTCCTCTACTTGCAGCTGCTGGATGACCTTGGGCAAGCCATAGTTCTGACAAGAGTTGTCCTTGAAAGGGCAGTTCTTGAAAGAGCTCTCTCAGACCCACCTACCTTGCAGGGTGTCTGTTGTGGGGAGGGGAAGGAAAAGGGATTGTAAGCTGCTCTGAGACTCCTTTGGGTAGAGAAGGGTGGGATATAAATCCAATCTCCTCCTTCTCCTCCTCCTCCTCTTCTTCTATTATCCCTGGTAGGGATACAATTTGGCTGTCGGCATCATTTGGCCCTCCATTTTATCCTCGCATCAATAATTATGTGAGAAAGGTTAATCTGAGTCTGGTCCAAGGTCACCTAGCGAACTTCAATGGCTGAGTGGGGATTTCAACCTCGGTCTCCTGGATCCTGGTCTTACACTGTAAGCACTACACCAGGCTGACTGACTGCCTACTAAAATAAAGCCCAGGCTTTGTAGAGATAGCCAGTACAGTGTAGTGTCTGGAACGTTGAACTCAGCAGCAGGAGTTCCGGTTCCCACCCAGCTTTGAAGCTTATTGATCAATTTGAACCAGTCCTTCTCAGCCTAATCTGCTTCACGCGGTTGTGAATATACAGTGGAGGAGGGGAGAACCAACTACTTCTAGGGTTGCCAGCTCCGGTTTGAAAAATACCTGGAGATTTTGGGGGCGAAGCCTATGGAGAGCAGGGTTTGGGGAGGGGAGGGACCTGAGCAGGGTATAATGCCATAGAGGCCACCTTCCAAAGTGGCCATTTCCTTCAGGGAAACCAATCTTGGTCGTCTGGAGATCAATAGCGGGAGATCTCCTGGTGTCACCTGGAGGTTAACAATCCCTGAACTCTTTGAAGGAATGATGGGGAAGAAGAAGAAGAGGAGGAGGAGTGAGAGGAGGGGGAGGGGGAGGAGGAGGAGGAGGAGATTGGAATTATACCCCGCCTTTCACTCAGAGTCTCAGAGCGGTTTACAGACTCCTTTCCCTCCCCCTCCCCACAACAGACACCCTGTGAAGTAGGTGGGGCTGAGAGAGCTCTGACAGAAACTGCTCTTCAAGAAAACCTCTGTCATAACTTTGGCTTGCCCAAGGTCATCCAGCAGTTGCGAGTGGAGGAGTGGAGAATCAAACCCGGTTCTCCCAGATTAGAGTCCACGCACTTAACCACTATACCAAACTGGCTCTACCTCACTGGGTCTAATTTAGAATGAAAGCTCATTCATTCTCCTGTCTCCTCTTGTAACCCAGATCAGACCACGTGCGAAGCAAGGGCTCCATGCGGTCGGGCGAACCCTCCGAGCTTCGCTCCAACACACAGTGGACTAAGCGGATCCTAGCCTGTTCCAATCGGAAAGCTAGGCTCCAGGCTGAGAGCCTACGGAACTCTCGGCCACTGTAAATAACCAATCATGGGAGTGGGGTGTGTTTTGGGTGTGGGGTTTTCAGGGATAAGCCAGCCTGCGAGCTGGCTAAAGTTGTCTTGTTCCTCACGAATAAAAGTACGTAAGCTGAAATCACTCGTCTGTCTTCATACTTTTCACCTCTATTCGAGT
This sequence comes from Gekko japonicus, assembly GCF_001447785.1. Taxonomy (NCBI): domain Eukaryota; kingdom Metazoa; phylum Chordata; class Lepidosauria; order Squamata; family Gekkonidae; genus Gekko; species Gekko japonicus. The sequence goes on from NW_015162044.1 coordinate 77,855, forward strand.
AATGATTCTGCTCACTCACAATCAAAAAGTTCTTTCAGGCTGAATAAATCAAATAGAACAATAAATATTTTGAAATGCTGTGAACACATTGTCAGACCTTCCTAAAGCTGCAGCCCCCGGCAGCGGACCACACACGTGTCGGATCCAGAATCCTCCCAAGTCCGCAAATCCTGGGGTCTCACCGTGAGTTCCTTCATTTCAGTTTCAGGTCAGAGGTCCGTTTTATTGGCATTACACTATTCACATATTGGCATGGCGTTCTGGGCAGTACAAGGGAATGAAATGTGCCAGGTTCCCCCCTCCCCCTCAAGATGGAGTGAGACTAGAAATCCCATTTTCAAAAGGCCACTCACCTCTCTCTGCACAATAATTCTGTCCTTCAAGTACTCGTTTTCTTTTTAAAGTTTATATCGGTTGTTGGAGAGGCTGCCTGAGGCGGTTTATTTTCTGTTACAACTCTTCTCTGTGTAAAGCATTTCCTCCTAAATCCTTTTAATGGATGACCTTTTCCTAGCTTAAGTTCATGCCCCCACCCCCTTTCCCTTTTCTTTTGACACTGCTACCTAATAACTTTATATGGGATGGTGTTATCCCTGTGGAATTCTCAGTTTTGGGATGGCACCCTTCTTTTGAACAGACCTTGTTTTTCCTATTGAATGAGATATTCTAGGTCCTGAATTACCTGCATGATTTTAACCTGCATGATTTTTAGCTTTTTTCTGGTCAATAACCATGTATCATGCTCCTAAAAGGAATGTTATAAATGACAGCGCCCACATGCTATTAAGAACACATGACCAGATAATGTTGAACAGGTATGACTTCTCTTATCATAGTGCTACAGACAAGGGAGAAGTTGTATAGGTTGAACTTTCTTCCATACAAACGCACAGGATCTGATTGTAGGGCTAGGCATTGTGCCTGGTCAACAGGAGAACAGCAGGAGAAAAAGGGTTAAACTTTCCTTTTCTTCCTCCCTATCTCTTTATGGCAGAAAACAGTCCTGACAGCTGCATTTGCAAAAGAAAAGATGGAAATGACCTCCCCTCAATAATGTGTAGTTTCAGCAATGTTACACTATTGTGTGTTCTCCAGTCATCCACAGTGACCTTACTACATTGTTAGTCAGCTTGGTGTAGTGGTTAGGAGCGTGGACTCTAATCTGGGAGAACTGGGTTTGATTCCCCACTCCTCCACATGCAGCTGCTGGTGTGACCTTGGGTCAGTTACAAGTTCTTTCAGAGCTGTTCTCTCACCACGAGCAATGGTATACTGGTCCAACTAAAGCTAGGGTGGCATATTTACTAAAAATCCCTGTAGTTTCCACCAGATTTCAGCACAGTGCAGAGGCAGAAATCTGGAGTGCCATTTGCCAGCATGGTGCCATAGCCTGGTCAGTCATAAATAAGTGAACAAGGGACCCCCCCCCTCCAGCACCCCCCCTCCAGCACCTCACCTCCAGCACCCCCCCCATTGCTTTTTAGAATCCCTCCTAGAATTCATACAAGTGGACAATCCAGGGGATTTCACCTTCTTGCTAACTGCAGGAATCAATATGTGTCCTTTGCAACCTGAAGGGGCTCTGAGCACAGACAGCCCTAGGTATCTTACATGGTAAAGTCACTGCCAGAGACCCTGAAGTTTCCAATTCAATGTTGGCGTGTGGAAGCGTCCAGTAACGACAAGTACTAGGTTGCTGGTGCTAACTATTTATAGTGGATTTATTTACACAGATATACACAGTTCACTTAGCACTCTCCAACTCCATAATCGCCATCCAATCCGGCAGAGTGCTCATGGTTACATCATGCACGCTGATGCAAGAGAGATGCAATCTCTGCCTGGTGACAGGGTCATATGACATACTTAGCTGTCACCCAGATCAGCATGATCTTTACCACATTGTCTCATAGACTGTCATCTTGTCTTATACCTTATTGTACACTGACATTCAATCTGAGATATGTTTTATTTATTTATTTTGGTTTTGGGCCAAGGGACTGAAAACGTGCTTAACTAGCATGACAAAGTTGATCTGAATCTGTGTTTATCGGTACTGTTGTCTTCAGAAGGGTCCTGACAGCTGAGGTGCTGCAACGGAACAGTAGCTTGACATTGTGCTTTTGTTTCAGTCTCACAAGTTCAAGTATGCAAAATGTATCTTAAGTGCTCAGATGATTATATGAGAGAACTTAAAGAAGAAATAAGCATTTTATAATATTTCAGATGAATCTGGAATAAAAGCAGTCCATAGATAAGGTTTCTAAGTGGTCGAAGGAAAGATAAGCTTTAAAACCAGTAGTTGGCAAATCTAGATTAGAAGATCCAATGTTTGACTGCAGCTCTTTGCCCCTCTAATATCATCAACAGCAGATTGTTATCAGATTGTTACATGAGAATTTTCCCTTGTGATAACCTTGAGTATCTTTTACAAAAATCATTATTTTTTGGCATTTTTTCATAGATGAGGGCTTGCTGAATTGTGAAGAAGTCAAATAGGGGGAAATGTTATTTTAATCAAATATCAGTAAGGTCGGTTGAGGTGGAACTTTGTTTAGTTCTTTATAGAAGTTCTACTAGTTCGGTGAGGCAATAAGACAAAGATTTAAGCATCAGATTGAAACAAATCTTCTGTGGCTTTATATTTAAGGTGCTTGACATAATAACACAAGCTTGGGCTTTAAAAAAAAAACCCACACCAAAGTCTGTTTTATGGCCTGTTATTTAGATTTAAATTGCACTGGTTTACATGGTCTGACACTCACATGTCTTCCATCTCATTTCTTCATTCCTACATCTTGTTTCGTCATTCCTATGAGCCGTGCCAAAAGGCTGGTCTCCAATAACACTGCAAAAAAGGACCAAGATGGAAAACAGGTGGTTTGAGCCCTGCCACGGAAAAATGTGAAATTAGGGCAAAAGTCATATTTTGCCAATAACGGTAATGAAAAAGGAACCCGAGGAAGTATACTATTAAATTATGGAGATAACTAAAGTGTCTTTAATAAATATATTTGAAGCAGATGTGATGGTCTCTGAAAACCACCTGTAAGGGGCATTACTTTAGCAGCCATACAACTGAATTAAAACAGTGAATTAACCATTAGATCATAGTGCAGCTTGATGACTGAATTTTCCCTTACAACATTCAATCTTTGCAGGGCACACAGCCTTCAGTCTCTATCAAGGTAGGTTTGTAAAAAGTACTGAGACTGATGAGTGATTACAGCTGTTATACTCTTATTAGTGCAGAACAAGACAACTTTAGCCGGCTCGCAGGCCGGCTTATATTCCATGAAACCACACCCCAAAACACACACCCCCACCATAATAGGCTATGTACAGTGGCCGAGAGTTCCATGGGTTTTCGGCCGGGAGCCTAGCCCTCGGATTGGTGCAGGCTAGGATCCGATTAGTCCATTGTTCACTGGAGCGAAGCTCGGAGGTTTCGCTGATGGGCTGTCAACTGTGGGAGCTGGAGTCAGTGTTGCACAGCAAAGGTTGCTAACATGGCCCTTATGTTCCCAGGAAGTAAAGCTTAAGAGAAGGCTGGCTCTTGATGCTAGGTGGACAAGTGGGGCCTAAATATTATAGTTTTCTGGGTTGAAATGGCCATAGAGTTTATTATTCAAGTCCGCTATGTCACACTGTTGGTCATTTATAATTCCCTGGTTTGAATTCTAGAATGCTAGAGAATCCTATCAGTCTGTCCTAGCTTGGTTCTTAATTGCCTCTGTTAAAAAATCTCTTTAAAATTTGCTTTTATGATGGTACACAGCCTTGTTTTTCCTATCAAGGCATTTTTATGAGTACCTGTAACTCCTTTAAAAAAACAAAACAAAAAAAAACACCTTACAGTGATGCTTTTGGGATTGTACTCCACAAAGTGTCAGTTCTGGGTAGTAGATTACTTCCTTATGTAATGTACGCTATATCCTTTGATAAAAGCCTCCCACCATATAGTTCAAATCGATGAAGCCAAGAATCAGCAGTAATGCTAACTCATGGGCATTACATAAACCAGCTCTTAAGGAGCTGAGGGCTCAGTCATGTAATCTTTCCTTGCCTCTCTTTCCTCTGTCTTCAGCAAGCAATGGTTTTCTGTTACACCTAAACTGGTAAACTGTGATTTGTTGTTAGTTTGGAATTTTAGTCTGAAGAGCTAGCACACACCATCGTTTGCTGGCTTAGGTGGGATGGTGAATTTTTAGTTTGCGATGACCCCGTAATGGGGGAGGAGGCAGAGAAAAGGATAAGATTGCCAGCTCTGGGTTGGGAAGTACCTGGAGATTTGAGGGGTGGAGCCCTAGGGAGGGAAGGGTTTGGGGAGAGAGAGACCTCGGCAGGGTATAAGGCCACAGAGACCACTCTCCAGTTTCCTCCAGGGGGATTGATCTTTATTGTCTGGAGATCGGTTGGATTGGTGGGAGATTTCCAGGCCCCACCTGGAGGTTGGCAACCCTAGATAAGGAAGTGTGCATGAGGATGTTAGGTAGGATGACTGGAGTCAAGAAGATTGTCCTTCCATATCACAGCCACAGCACTTTCCCCCAATGACAAGTTTCAGCACTTCAGAAAATGCATTGGAGATACCCATCGTGCCTTACGGTATGTCTAGTTTGGCACCTTAAGAATGAAAAAGAGTGGACCGAGATGCGAAGGATGAGTAACAATAGGAGTATGAATTGGAATTAATGTTGTTCAGGCGAGTGCTGTTACTTTTTCCTTTTTTTGAAAAGCACCTTTGCATATGGCCTGAGTAGTTTATGGTGGTCCTTTTATCCCATCAGGTTTGCTGCTGCCAAGTTTAGACGGCTGTGCCGGCTTGACTGTGAGCTTCTGAACCACAACTTAGCGATATAGGCTGATGACAAGAATAAGTGGAAGGAAGATCATATGCTGGCTTACCTATCTGGTGTAACATCCCTTTGCAGAATGGAGGGCTTCTTGCAAATATGACAAGGTTAGCAAATAATTACACACAGATATCGGGAGATTTGTAGACTCAAGGAAAGAAGGAATAGCATGATATGTGTGAAAAATGGCTTTGAGAAGGAAGGATTATTTTCACAAGGAAACTGGCTTCATTAAAAATGTGACTTTTTAAACATTTAGTCTATGCAGGCCAGATTCTTCTGTCACAGATTGTGGGTTTTTTTTCCAATACAAGACTTGTTTTTGCTTTTGTTCATGATTTGCACCACTATATATTGCTGCACAGAAGCAAGTTCTGTGGTTTCTTAATGTATATTTACTTCCAGTATACACTGGCATAATTGGAATTCCCTTTTAGCATGGAGAACATTGTAGATTTAAGGTGTGTTACATTGTGCCTGACAACCAGCAAGGGGGGGCAGTGTCTCGGGAGAAAAATTAAAAAGAAAAATAAGACCTTGTGTACTTACATAGAGCACCTGGCAATTCCTAGAACTAGCCCACAGCATTAAAGGATAGCTCTTGGAATTGCTGGAAACTCAGTGGTAAACTAACAGTTCTTACCATAGAGTTCCCAGCAGTTCCTAGAACTACCTTTCTTCAATTCCAGGTAGCTCTAGGAATCACCAGGAACTCTATGACAAGAACCTCCAGTAAGTAAAGGCCTTATTTTTCTTTGTAATTTTTCTCCTGCCACCACTTTCAGTGGCAGCAGACAATGGGACCTTGGCAGCCCTAGTGACCTGTTATGTTTTTCTTAGGATTCTCAGGAGACCTGGATTTTGAGGATAGTTTCAGGGGGTTAGCTGAGTTGGTCTGCAGTAGAAGAGCTACTAGAACAGAAGAGAGATTCAAGTCCAATAGCACCTTAAAGACCAATAAGATATCCAGGATATAAGCTTTTGAGAGTCAAACTGAAAAGTACTGAGAAAGTTGAGTGATTTCAGCAAAAGTACTTTTATTAAGCAGGAACAAGACAAAGGTAAGCCGGCTCACAGGCCGGTTTATATGCTTAGAAACCCACCACCTAAAACACACCCACTAAGGCCCTATAGGCCGACTCTGATGTGGCTAGGGTGCGATGGACCGTGCTGCGGTCTTGTCGACCTTGCTCGTAGGCCGCGGCGTCCTTCAAGGCCTGGTCCAGAGTCAAGTCTTCCTGCCTGACCAGGCGTCGGCGCAACTTGGGCTCTTGGATGCCCACGATGAACTGATTTAGCAGCGCGTTGTCCAGGCTCGGAAAAGCACACCGCGTGGCGGCTCGGCGGAGGCCCGCCAGGAACTCAGCGGCTCTCTCCTTGGGGCCTTGGACTCTCGCAAAGAAACCCACTCACTCTGATAATTTGGTCGGCTTTGGCGCGAGATGGGCTGTGAGGGCCTTAACCAGTTCTGCGAACCTCTCCTCCTGTACCTTTCGGGGTGCGATCAGATCCTGTAGGAGAAGGAGGGTGTCCATCCCACAGAGATGGATGAGATGGGCCCTCTTCATATCCGGATCGGTGAAGTTTAGGCACTTCAGGTAGTTCTCCAGGATCACTACCCACGTTTCCCACTGCTCGGGACGGGAGAGGTCGAAACGAGCGATGCCCTCGGAGGCGGATGGCGCGGAGGAGGTGGAGGCTGAGGAGGCTGAGGACGACAAAGTGGAGGCCGGAACAGACATCTTCGCTAGTTTGGTTGTTCAGTAGTGCAGAGCCACGAGGTGCAAATGGCGGAGGCAGCAAGCGGGGTTGTGGAGCGCAGCGGGGCTCCCGGTGGTGATACGAAGCTCGGTCCGCGGTTTGCTGGCTGGCTGAAGGAGCGAGGCGCTTGCGATGAGCGGAGAATACGAGACGAAGCGGCTGACACGTTGGTGGTCTCGGTCGGAGCTCGGTGCAGGCTTGATCTCATCCGGGTCCTGTTCAGGGGAGGTAGAATCCCATCCTCGTCGCCAGTGAAAAGTACTGAGAGCGTTGAGTGATTTCAGCAAAAGTACTTTTATTAAGCAGGAACAAGACAAAGGTAAGACGGCTCGCAGGCCGGCTTATATGCTCAGAAACCCACCACCTAAAACACACCCACTAAGGCCCTATAGGCTATTTACAGTGGCTGAGAGTCCCATAGGCTCTCGGCCGCAGACCTGGCCCTCTGATAGGTGCGGGCTAGGATCCGCTGGACTATTGTTCTCCTGGAAGCGAAGCTCTGCTGTTTGGCCTGACCGCATGGCCCAACGGTCGCGCACGTGGTCATGGCAGAGTACATTACACAAACTCTCAAATGCTTATATCACAGAAATATTGTTGGTCTTTATGGTGCTATTTGATGTGAATTTGGATTTGGAGGAAAGCAAGAGCATAATAGCCAAATGGTTTTGATTTAAGGCACAAAGGATCATTCGGAGGAACAAAAAGATTTTTTTTAAATACAATCTGTTGTTTTTACTTTCTATCAGAGTTTGGCCTTCCTGCTCCTCATCCCTTGGAGCCATTGTTTCTTTTCAAACCTGGATGATTCAGAATACAAAATATTATTCA